>NW_026057577.1:16532386-16572260 GCF_023721935.1 Panthera uncia | reverse complement strand
TTTTTTTTTTTTTTTTTTTTTTTTTTTTACTTCTGTTGAAAATAGGATTGTGTTGCTTTGCATTTCATAAGTACTTCTAAGGTACATGGCATTCACAGCTTAGGTCCCTATGTAGTCTACCTTTCTTGCTTTCTCTAGCAGATCAAAGAGTTCCTGGGGATAAAATCAGTCACAAAGATCTCTGGAATTTCATTGTTGTGGAATTTATATATTCACATTTTTTTGGATCTGGGATTCTACTGACTAGCCTCCTTGAATCTCTGGATTGGCCTTGAAATCTCCTAGACCTTACTTAATCTTCTCAGGTTAACTGTTTGGTGTATGAGGTGGTGTTCAATTGGAATGTTTGCTGGCGGCCTGTGTTGCTCCCCAATATATTCTGAATCCCACCATCTGCGAGACAACTGGCACTTATAATGGTGCAGTTTGTGTTCTTTGGACAAATGGATACAACCGAAGAGTCTGTAGGTGGCCACAGTCCTGCCTGTGCATCGTGCTTAGCCTGTGTCCATTGAAGAAAGGGATGCTCGTTGTACACTGGTGTTGTTCATGTGCCCATCTGGGCATAGAGAAGTTGCCATTTTTTAACTTGCACAAAGGCATTGTATGGCCTAGCAGTGGTCCTGACCTGAAAGCATTTTAATTTTGATCCACTTTTTTATGATATTGAAACCAGGATAGTGATTATGTCCTCCAACCTTAGGTCCAAAGGTCCACATTTTAAAAGTTCAAATTCAGTTCTCAACTATGAGTTGGGACCTTGTCTTCCTTATCACTGAATCCCAGTGTGTTGGATATTGACCAGCATGTTCAAACAGTAAATAGTTGATGAATGAATGAATGAATGTATGAATTAATTAATTAATGAAGAAGGATTGATTCTCCCAGATGGCTCTAAGTCATGATCAATACTATCTGAAAAGGACAGAGATTTAGGTCATGAGAATGGCACCTTTATAAGACAGTAACCTGGATCACTGTGAGTCATTGGAAAATCGTTTGCCTTATTTCCTAATATGTAAAGGAAAGTTTAGAAGAGTTTCCTTTAGAGTTGCCATTGGCTGCTCCAATACTGCAGACACAACTCCATAAATACTTGTTCTATATACTGAGACACAAATCCAGAGGAAGCTCATAATCTGTGATGGGACTAGCAAATGGAATGTCACAGACCTTCTAGAGCTGAATGACCCCTGGATGAACCATAGAGTTTCCTGTGGGACCCTAAAGACATCATTTAAGATCCCAGCATACTGGCAAGTGTTATGGACTCAATTGTTTCCCCCCACCCCTCAAATCCATATGTTGAAGTCCTAACTCCCAATGTGACTATATTTGACAATAGGCCTTTTCAGGGGTTAATTAGGTAAATTATGTCTTAAAGCGTTGGTGTTTCAATGAGAAACACCAGGAGTGTGCTGCACAGAAGAAAAGCCATGTGAGGACACAGATAGCAGATGGCCATCTGTAAGCCAAGGAGAGAGTTCTCACTAGAAGCCAGCCATGCTAGTACCTTGATCTTAGACTTCTGCTCTCCAGAACTATGAGAAAATAAATTTATGTTTACACCACCCAGTCTTTGACATTTTTGTTATGGCAGACCAGCTGACTAAAACAGCTAGTAGTCCTTTTTACCATCAAGCTCTTACCTTCCCAAGAGCTCTGTGGAGACTGAAACAGATAATGATTGAAACATGGACACATCAAAGCCATGTAAGGACCTTCATAGAAATAAGACATCAGAGTATCTCAAAAACTTTCTGATGTATGCATTTTTCTGAGTTTGGTTTTGATAAGAAAAATCACTAACTGCTATTTTATGTCAAAGGGGAATAATGGCTGAGTCATATTGTTAAGGCAAGACACACAAAAGAGCAAGATGGAGAAAAACAGGGAGTAGGTAGTCCAACAGAAAGTTCAGTGGATACTTTTATCTTTAGGTAATATAGGGTCCCATATGTGAAAGTTGTTATTTTGTGGGGAGCTGATAAAGAACTGCTAAATCACAAGGGCATCTTTTCAGTATGATACTCTTTCTCAAAATGTAGGCCTTCTAAATGACAGGGCAAGCTAATATCTTCTGTATTTGTAAAGATCTTGAATAAGACTTTGTTTTCACATTGAGAAAGCATATGCAGAGAAAAGGACAGCCATATTAAAATGAAATGTAAGGCTTATGGATTAAAATAATAGTTAAAAGACTTATTTCCTAGTAGGAATTAAAATAGAGGTTTATGTCACTTTGTTGGTACTCAGATTTTTTTCCTTTGGCCTGTGAAACTTGAGTTTTTAAATGAAAACTAGTTCTTAGTACTCAATTTCCTTTTAAAATTGCTTAGCTTGTACATCTTAGCAGTTTGATGCATATATATTCATACAAGTGCCATTTATGCTTTGGTAAAACTATATTTTAGCATCATTTTAGATGGCAAGTTGTTTCATTATTCATAGTATGTGAGATCCTGAATATACCATGTGTGTATGTGTGTGTGTATTTGTGTGTGTGTGTGTGTGTGTGTGTGTGTGTGTGTGTGTGTGTGTATTTCTGTGGGCATTTCTTATGTGAACTTGCATTGTCATTAATGAATAACCTCTAAATTGGGAATAATGTCTTCTACTTACATAATGGAGGCAGTTAGGGAAATAAAGTTACCTCTATGTATTTAAAATGATCTAATTCATGTCATTCTCGGCACGTGCCTTATGTGATTGCCAGAAATATTTTAAAATGGCATTCTTGAAAGTGATGAATCACATTGACGGAGGGTATTCTGAAAGCCTTGAGAAGACTATTGTACTATGAGGTGTGATTTTTGCAGATATGCATGATCATTAGCATCTGTCTTTTGTCACATCCAAATGTTTCGATTTAGGGCCAACCATGAGCAAGAGCCAGGTCAGGGAGACGGATGCTCTGAAAGGATTTAGTTCTTTACCATGACATCCTCTAGAATATGAATGGGTCACGGGATTGGCCTGACCCTTTCTTAGTTAAAAAAAAGTAATAAGCAATAAGGATCCAATCTGATTCTGATAATCTGATATCCTTACTTCTGTCTCAAGAAAAAGAGCCAAAAAATATAGCAGCCTCATACAGAATGTATAAAAAAATATCCTTCAGTAAACGGTGAAGGGACAGAAGTGGCGACTCATTATTGGAATTGAAATTTAATCCTTGATAATGCTTATATAAAAATAATATAAGTAATTTGGAGCAAGATTTGAATAACATTTTTTTCCTTGACAAATAATGAATTGAATGATAGCTATATGAAGGCAGGTATGGATGCTATACCTATTTTTGATTGATGCTCTTGTTTTTCCCTTTTTTATTAAAAAAAAAAAACTGAGGCAATGGTAGATCTGGAATGAATCAAGCTTTCCAAGTCTTTTATATTTTTTGTCTGTTTCTGTCCATAATTTAATCCCCTTCTGCTGAACCAGAAAAATATTCTTGCCAAACTGAAGCAGAATTATTCTTCATCAGATTTGATTTATGATTCAAACTGGAGTTTACTAATACTTTACCAGAGGATTTCATAATCTCATTTCCAAACAATCTAATGGCATTTAACAATTATTTGATAATTAGCAATTACATTTGATGGGTATTAAGAAGGGCAGTTGTGATTAGCACTGGGTGTTGTATGTAATTGATGAATCACTGAATTCTACTTCTAAGACCAACATTGCACTGTATATTAATTAACAAATATAAATTTAAAAAAACAAATTACATTTGAAGGCAATTATAAATAGTGTAAAAAGTTTAAATTGGTTTCCTACAGGGTCAAAAATGGGCCATATCAGAAGACATAACTTATTCTTTTTGGAGGACTAAATTATATTTAAATGTGCTTATTGGAGCCTTCAGTCCAGGAGGTTCAAAGAACCAAATTATCCAGATATCATATTGATATAGAATATTTGAATAAATTATTACAAATGAGTAATAGCTGCTGATTAAACAGAACTGAGACCTAAAAGGATATTTTCCAAGAGAGTTTCAGCACAATATGTGAAAGGCAGCCTCTGCTTTTACCCGGATGATCCCTACCTTGTCGTATCCACACTCTTGTATAGTCCCCTTCCGTTGAGTGTGAGCTGGACTTACTGACTTCCTAATGAATAAAACAATAAACAATTGTGGTAAACAATATGGGATGTTATTTCCAAGATCAGGTGAGAATAAGCTATAGCTTCCATCTTGGATGTTCTCTCTTGTTCTCTCTTGGGTCATTTACTCTGTGCAGAGGCACGTTGCTATGTGGTGAGTGGTAAGGCAGACCTGTGGGGAGGGACAAATGCACACAGATGGCACGTGTTCCGAGCTCTGCCAACAGCCACAGGAACAACCTTGGAAGGGCACCCTCCCAGTCTAGTCTTGTGGTAAGAACATGGCCCTAGGCAACAACTTGGCTGTAATTTGACAGAAGACCCTGACCAGAGGCACCAAGCATAGCTGCAACTGCAGGTCCTCATCCACAGAAATTGGGAGGCTTGTGGTTTTCATCCACTAATTTTGTTATGTGGCAATAGATAACCAAGACACCGTGTTTATTAATTCCTTAACTAATAATATTAGCTTATTAATCTGTTACTCTTTTATTTTAGTAGATATAATTTCAAATGCTTTCTTACTAAAGACAACATGAATTACTTAATGCAAATATTCTACATAGCATTTGCATTTTTTAATGTTACATGTTATTGGTATTTTTTAGAAACAAATTATGTTTAAAAAGGGATAGGAATGTCTTATATTTGTTAGCGTATATTTGGTTCCTAAATTCCAGGCCTACTTACATCCAGGTGAAAGGGGAAATATATAGAAATAGAAATTATAAAAAATGAGATTAAATCCATTAATTGTAAAACGATTAGAAATTGTATCTATCATGCCATCTTTGTATATCTATCTAAAATTAATATTGTGTAGCTATTTACTGCATATAGTTGGATATGCTGTTTATATTCAGAACAGGATTTTTCTGGCTCTCCCTCATAACTTGCTTCACTCAATCCATGCCCATTATTTCTAAAGGTAAATAAGTAAATAAAGTAGAAATATATTTGCTAGTATGTTCTACCAGGGGCTTAAGCTACAGATAAATATGTATTGTACATGAGAAAATTGTGTTTTAATTATAGAAATCAACAGTTATAGTATTATACATTTATATATATATATATATATATAAATGTATATCAGTATACTTAAGCGAAACTTATTATGTATGTAAATATACTGATGGTGACAAATTGATTATGCTAATCTCCACAAGTGATCTCAGTCTTTTTTTCAGAGTAGAATTTCCATTTCTGGTGCAGTTCCTAAATAGGGCAACAACTGTTCTTTTTACAAAAAAAAAAAAAAAATGTGCATGAATTTTAAACTTCTATCAGTAAAACAAAGAGTGTATATAGTATGAAGAGGTCACAGTGACTTATGGATATACTTGCAACCTCTCAACTTACAGAGAAAACCCAAGCCTTAGATCATAATGATAGTTGAGCTGGATACAACAGTCATCCCACCCCTGATAGCCTGTTGCTCTGTTTCTCTGTTGCTGCCAGTACTCTCTGGTTAGATTCCCACTTGTAAAAGTGAGGCAGATGCTTAACTGAGATCAAGTTCAAAATATAAATCAAGGAATTCCGACAAAACCTTTGCCTATGGAAAAGGCAGGCTAATTTGGGATGAAGAGTAGACAAAGCAAATGTGCTTGGATTTGCAGTCGAAGTCCCCTCTGATTTGTCAATTGTGTAGGCTGCTCTGGTAGTCAGTATTCTAATAGCTGTCTATGGCTGTCTGTAAACTGGCTCAGCTACTGCTGCCGCTTGGTAAGGGTCATCAAGTGACCATAGCTACAAAGTATGTATCAGGAACTCTTTCTCTTGCTTCCCTCTCGTTTCTTTCCATGTACTGTGTTCTGTGCAGCAGGCAAAATTTCATACTGACGGTCTAGTGCAGTCGTGGGTTTTTGATTTGTAACAAAGCACTGAAATGTCAGGCTTAATGAGAAAGAAAAGCACCATGCAGAGTGTGAGCACTTCCACTCCTTTGAAAAAACATTTTCCTAACCAGGCTAATCAGCTTTCACTGTGACACCTGATATACTGCAAGAGTGTGGAAGAATCTGCGATGAATTCTTATTCTTCTCTCTCAGTGCCCTGCATGAGCTATGAAAAGGTCAGAGGAAGCAGTCTTGAAAGAAACAGCTAAATAGCTGATTAATTTCTTCATATAACATGAAATAAAATGGAACAGTCACAATATTCTGTATTTAATCATTGCTTTCCTCCAAGGCTATTTGTGGCCTTCTCTATGATCTCACTGATGGGACAGAGAATAGCACAGTGCTCGAAGCCATGGATACAGGAGAGGTATCACAAGAGAACTTTGGCACTTGTTGCTCCAACAACATTGTCTATAACCTGTCATAATTTGTCATCCTATGAAGACACAAATTTGAGTCGTGTGCTCAGGATGTTAGATGTGGAGAAGGAGTCCCCTGGCTTTTCTGTGGGGGCCTTGCCTAGTTTTTCTTACCTTCAGTTTAAGAAAGTTTCATCAGTCCTTACTAGAATTCAGTATTGCTTTGAGGTGCTATGGTATTTGCTAATTTGAAGAAATACAAAGTTCCTCAGATTAATTACATAGCATCAGAGGCTTACTAACACGTAGAGTTCAAGGCTGCCTAAAATCTTCTAAGATCAATAGAATGGACATCTAATCTATATAAAATACTAGGGATAGATTAGATCTCCGTGACTGGTTTGGAACATTCTCTTCAATTAGAGTACTGCTCATAAACTGGTGAAAGACATGGGTGTTTTCTTGACTGAAGATCTATGAAGAGTAAACTTCCATAACTCTCTGAATACCCTATTATTTGAGTGCTGCTACAGGGAGGGAAGAAAGTGGCCAGAGAGTTGTTGGTGGTCACAACTTAAAGTTTACAGAAAATGTAAAATTTTAATGGTCTTTTATTTTTCATGTTTATTTGTTTTTGAGAGAGACAGAGCGTGAGTGGGAGAGGGGCAGAGAGAGAAGTAGACCCAGAATCTGAAGCAGGCTCCAGGCTCTGAGCTATCAGCACAGAGCCCGACGTGGGACTCAAACCCATGAACCGAGCCCCATGAACTGTGAGATTATGACCTGAGCTGAAGTTGGACATTTAACCTACTGAGCCACCTAGGTGCCTCTTAATGGTCTTGTTTTGTACCTGAGGATCTACTTAGACAAGTACATTTTCTGGCCTTGACATGGCCTTGAAATCACGGTATATTCTGTTCTCTGCAGATATTCAGTAGAAACAATATTCTTCTCAAATGTTTTCAAAACATATTTTTCAAACTAACTTTTGGTGATTTCCTGGGAAGTAGTTACAGTGGCAATTTGTGGAAATTATGCCCCAATTGTTAAAGAGAGAATGTTTTTTGCAAATCAAATTTAAGCAAAAGGTCATTTTGGGAATTTTATCACTGCACTGTTTGGTGGTGATCTAAGAAAATATTGACATGCTTGATAGACACCTACTCTATACTTCACTTTTTAGTTTAGATTTATAGAAGTCAAATATGGTCATTACCATACTAACAATAAAAAGAAGAGAGTTAAATTATACCTGCAGTGACATCAGAAGTTTTGAAGAATACGTGTGCTAATGGAAGACCACACGTGGAGAAAATAGGACCATATATCTTGGCCAATAGGTGTTAATAGCGAAATCACAATCTTGTGCCTAAAAGGGCAGATAATTTACCATTAAGTCCTTAAGTGTGTTGGCTGGGAACTTTATTTTGTGTGAATGGTGATGGTGCAATATTATCTCACACATCTTTTTTTCTTCACCAAACCTTGAAACCCGTTTCTCCCTGGGACAGGCAAAATGTCTATATTAAGGTGGGAAAAATTGAGACAACCACATAGGCTTTCCTTCTGTAGCAAGACACGTTGAACAGAAATGTATTATCACCTAATGGTCATAGGTAATGAGTTTTAAACGGTTTTCTAACTCAGCTAATCTTTAAAAGTACAAAAGAACTTTATGGGAGATGTTATTTTCCCAGAAAGCACTGAATTATATCTGTTTGCTTATCTCAGTGGAGTCCCGGCTTCTAATCTGTGCCTGGAAGTGCAAGACACATGCTTCTTGAAGCTCATGGACCATTGAGAGCAAAGGGCGAGGCTTGCTCTGTTCTTTCCAGTTAATGGCCCCTTGGGAGGTGTATCATCTCTCTCCCTGTGGGTCCCCTTCCCTCTGTGACAACTCCGTCATGGTAAGTACGCATGGCATCGACTGAGAGCAGGAACATAAATCAAATTGACATAAGTCCAATTTGAGATCATAAATCAATTTGACAAAAGTTGAATTAAAAAACGTATGAGCTGTGTGAGGCTCTGATCTTTCGAAGCTGTTTGAATGGAAAGATTGGGGCATCGTGTATCATTTTGGGAAGATTTTTAGGGACAGTTGAGATTTATGTCAAAAGCTCACCTGGGTCTCTAGAAGATTTAACTATCATTAAAATAACTTCCCTGTAGCATTTTGATTTTTAAAATTGCTCATGGCAGTGATGACAGTGACTTATTCCCACATTTGGCCTCAAATATATATTCAGTATGTCAAATATTTTTAATGAAAAATTCTATTCACCTTATTTTAAAATTTTTGTTCACCTTCGAAGGCATCATTCATTTGTAAGTGTCCTATTATTTGTTACATCATATTTTTACCCTTATATGTAGCTATTGTCCAGGCAGAGAAGATAACCTTTCAAATTTAAGGTTTTAATATTTCAAATCTTTTTATACCCTGAATAAATCACTATGCCAGCTGAATCACTCCAGTGGCTAAAGCCATGTTCTTATAGTAGGGGATATAATTTTAGACTGCTATTAAGGTACAGTACCAAGAACACTGTCCTCCTATAAATGATTAAATTTATTGTGTTAATATTGATTTTTTCTTTTTATCTCTTTAAGCTGTTTCTTAGAAGCCTGTGATGTATTTGAGCTTAGTAGAATTTTGTTCCTCTGGTATATGCTAACTTATTCCTTGGAGGATTACTGATGCATAACTACCCTCAATAATTGAGTCTTACTCTTTTTTACTAAACCAGGGGAAATCTAGTTTTGTTTTTTTTTTACTTATACATATTATATACCTTAATACACATATAGAGCACATTAGCAATATTCTGTGCAAAATCTTCTGTTCTTCTCCAAAACTGTAGAGGATATGAAGATGAAGAAAGGGCGAGTTCTTGGGGGAAAATATTTATATACATTTCAATAAGGTGGAGGTCTTCTCATACCGGCTGCTGTTTTGACTTTACTTGTAAATCCGCTTTCTAGAAGCTGCTTATGTCCTGGTGCATGAAGATGATTATGCCAATCCCATTTATTCTTTTTTTTTTTTTCCTTTTCAAGGTGAAAGCCATGTTAGTAAAGAGGTATGTAATAGTAGAAAAAAGATTGGAATCAATGCTATGAAGCTCGTCCTCTTAGTGGCTGTTAAACTTTGGACAAGTGAGTTAGCTCTTGGAAAACCCAGTTTTGTCATGTAAGATGGCAGTTGAAACACTGAGCGCCAAAACTCTGTGAATGGATTAAGTTAATTGGAGAACTAGGAAGTACTAGCTACCATTTTATCTCCCTACTTAGGTCATGGTCTTTTCTAGAATTTTCTTCTGTTATAGTTTCTATTTCCTTACCTCAGCTCAGTGAGCCACTCAGTCAACGCTATGACCAACACTGTACCCTGCCCACACCTGTCAGCCTGCCCTGAAGTTCACCATTGTCAAGAATGCCAGTAACAGCCGTGGTCTCTGCCTGAAGCATTCTCTGGTCCTGGCAGTATGCTATTGCCACACATGGCCAAACCGGCAGCCCCAGGGAGTTAGATTCCCTTGGGCAATCTCTCATCAGTGATGGATAGGAATTGGACAAAATACCCTAGCTTCCTTATCCCACAGGAGACAAGTCTGAGGGAAGTTTCTGTACTATCTCTCCTGGCTGGGGTCCCCACAGTGGGAGTAACAGTTATCCACAGAGCAACACTGCCTACATTAGTTATCTTTCTTTCTCTGTCCTACATCCCTATTCCTTCGTGGCGCTTTCTGCAGTAGCTTCCAAAATGAACTGGTTGCATGTGAATCCTATCTCAGGCTCTGAATTTGGGAAAAAAAAATACTTGTTTTGTCCCCTGTATGCTCCTCTCTGCTTCTGAGACAGCAGGGTTTGCTGTTGGTTTGCATTTTAATGTCCCATGTCTGTCAGAACCTGCTCTCTTGTCCCCTTAGTATGTCAGCACTGGGTTCGCATTACCTACAAAATTAGTATCTGTTCCAGACACAGCACTGTGGTCCATGCTCTTCTTTCCGCTGGGAATGCCCTGCCCTTTTTTGTCCTTTTTCTATGTCCCTGCTCAACCCTGTTCCAGTCTTTCCCACAAACGAGGAAACAAAGACACACAATCCTGCTCATCCTTTCAGTGTCATTTGAAAGAAGAGAAGTCTTTCTACATACTTCAAAGATGACCCCTCCTACCCTCACTGGCTCCCATTGCACCTTGGACTTCTGTTAGAATTTCAATTACATTTGTAACTACTTATTGAGTCTTTCTCTTTCTAATGGCATGCACTGCATGTTGCTATTATGATTTGCAAGTCTCAAGGGACAATGGATCAAGCATGGGCCCCTGGATCCTCCCACCCATCCTGCTTCCCTGCAACCTCCCTAGATGGTTGTCCCTGCTTCCCAGCTCCCTGACTCCCTGGCATCCTGGGCCCCTCCAGCCTCCTTCTCCACACTCCTCACCTCATAGCCTTTGCCAGCCTCTGTCCCCAACAGGGATGTGGACATGGGTGCAGGAAAGGGACAGGATGGGCGTGCGGACTCCATGGTATCCTAGAACCTAGAATGTTATGACATTAACAGTCTCCCACCCCAGAGTGGCAACACCTACCTTGTGGTCTATCTGCTTGATGCTGCATCTGGCTTGGTGGCCACCTTTCATCCAGGTTTGAGTGCCTCCCAGTACAAAGGTTTAAAGATCCATAGGGGTTGTTCACAGACCAGTGAGACAGGGAACTTGACTTCTCCAGACCCCACCCTCTCTGAGGGATGGCTCCTGTATCGACGGCAGGCTCAGTGAGCATGTGTACACCTTGCATCCCTAGATGGCCCCACACTTGTGCCACCTGTGAGGGTCTGCACTCTCCTCACAATCCTTATGCCCCAGAACAATCCCTAGGCTCGCTCTGTTCCTAGACATAGGTTCTCTCTTTCTCCTCCTTCTCCTTTCCCTTTCTCCTTTCTTCTCTCCCTTGGTGGGCTTGTGGTCCCCTTTGGACAGGAGTCACGTAATATGAATTGTGTAATTTTGGCGATTCCACATGTAAGTTGAATGTTTTGATATTTGCATTTGAAGTTTGCATTGAATAATATAAAGATGAATAGCACAAAAAGCGCTCATAATTTAAAATGTAAATTTTGCTTCCCTGGGAATGGCATGAGACAACAAAACACAAACAGGTGGAGACACCATAAAAGAAAGGAAAAAGCTTCATATATATATATATATATATATATATATATATCTCCACACTTTTTTCCTGCTTTCTGAAAAAGGGGCCCTACATTTTCATTTGGCACTAGGTTCCACAATTTATGTAGCTGTCTCTGCACAATGAGGTCTCAGACCTGACCAAGTGCTACATATTTATCACCTGGCTGGGATTCCGCAGAGAGCCTACAAATTGAACTAATTGCCTTCTCTAAAGAAATAATCCAGGTTAAAAAAACAAAACAAAAAAAATGAGGCTCTGGTTGTCATTTTGCTGTAGAACAAATTACCTTAAAGCTTAATAATTTAAAGCAACATTCTTTTTGTCTCCCTTGGCCCTCAGGGCTGACTGAGTTCAATTAGCCTACTGTCACTCATGGTCTATCATGTTGCAGTCAGTGCTTGGCAAAGACTTGTTCACAGGTCTGGTCATGAGGCTAGATGTTGGCTGGGTTGCCAACTAGGACTGCCTTCTCGAACAATTATATATGGCTTCCACATATGGCCTGATTTCCTTAGAGCACGGGAGTTGGGATGCCAGAGAGAAACAGAGAGAGAAGGAGAAACAGTATTGTCTTTTCTTAGCTGAAACAGCCTTGGAGGACACAGAACATTACTCCCTCCTCTTTCTATTAGTTAGAAATATTGACAGGTGGAGACTATTGATTATATGAGCAAAATCCCATATACTAATATATGGGTTCTAAGATTCTCTGGCTGGGCCAAGGAGATCGCCCAGTTAGAGATATAAAACACTGATCACACGGTTTGTGCTCAACAAATGATAGTTACTCCTGTGTTGGAAGTTTTTTTCCTTGATATTGAATTAAATTTAGACCAGGAAACATCTTCATCTTGGCCTTTCAAAGTGTTCAATACCATTTTGAGTATTTCAAAGTATTCAATACCATTTTGAGTATTTGATTCTGAATCCTGGCTCCATCCAATGTCTAGCTGTTAGCCTTTACTCAAGTCTTTTAAGCTTCCTGAGCACCTGTTTCTACTCATATTTGCTGCGCCAACTAATAATAGAATGTGTGCAAAGTCACTCTGTAAACCGTTTAGAACGTGTGAATGTGAGTTAGTAAAAAAAAAAAAATACAGTTCCATTGGCAAACTTGGTGGCAATTACAATTAGTTTTGTAGATTTGGATTTTGTTTTTCTTACGAACCATTGATACTGAGTAAAGAATACTTACCTCCCTCCCTCCCCCTCCAGCCCTACCCCCATCTGCTTGGGAGAAGCAAGGGAGGTAATGATTTTATCCTAAAAACGCAGCACAACGGGAGCGCCTGGGTGGCTCAGTCAGTTTAGAGGCCAACTTGGTTTCAGCTTAGGTCATGATCTCAGCGTCTGTGAATTTGAGCCCCGCATCAGGCTCTGTGCTGACAGCGTGGATCCTGCTTGGGATTCTCTCTCTCTCTCTGTCTCTCTCTTCCCCCTCTGCCCCCACTCTTCCTCTCTCTCTCTCTCTCTCTCTCTCTCTCTCAATAAATAAATAAAATTAAAAAAAAACCCAAAACACAGCAGAACAAGGAACTACAGTCCAACCTAAAAACTTCAATACCACCTGCCAATATAAAACTCTTGTTTAATTGATATTGGCCCTGTAACCTTCACTGTCCCTCATAAAATGGGCACTTAATCACCTTGTATTCATTTCCATATACTTCTCAGATATGTCTTATCTTCTCATTCAGCAGACAAGAAATCTAAGCTTTTCAGGTTTTTGTATCCTGACAGTGCATGATAACATGTTCTAGAGTATCCTACACACTGTTGGAGTTCAATAAGTTCTCATGGTACATTGATTTATGTTAATAGTTTCATTATTATATGTCTCGTAGTCTCTCGTCTCTCATTGAGTCTCTTAAATTCTCCTATAATATAAATAAACTCTTTGCTGTAGTTGACAATTGTGTCTTCTCTCTTTCTTGTTCATTAACTCCTTCTAGTTGGTACAGTAATACAGATATTTAAGGAGGCAATATTTCTACTATGAAAGTAAAGATAATAGAATTTACTGTAAAGTTGAATAACAAATGTTTACAGATTACTTACTATGTCTGAGGGACTGTACTAAACCTGTACCAACATCATTTTGTCTTACTGGAGCTCTAATTTTTGTTGCCCATCTAAAAAACTGGCTATAGAATTCTTTCTTAGAGCACAGTCTTATAACTACATGTTAAAATGAAATTTCTCTTTTCTCCCTAGTGCTTTTTAATATGCACTTTCATCACAAAGTAGATACTTTATCCAGTAGATTGTGTCTTCTGTGAAAACAAGAGCTGTATTCAACTAAATTATAATTCCCAAAGTGGTTAATACAGTGCAATTCCCTATACACATACTCAATTACTGTTAAAAATGGTTTATGCAGTGCCTTGGCAGTATTTTAAGACTGTGATTCTAAATTCCTTTGTCTTTTTTCCCCTCATCTCTACTTATAATTTACAAATGTGTCTCTGAATGGAAGTCAAACTGGGAAAATCAGTTCTTCCATTTTACATATAAATTATTTCTATTTTATGCAAGCTCCCTCTCATTAGATGAATTTCATGGTTTTGTAAATTTTTATCTATTTGAAATGAAATTCAGTATTAACTTTTTCTTCAACCTTTAGTTTTTGGCTTTTTTCTTTGGTGACTTTTACACTTTGTACTATGTGATATTTCTTGTTCTCTTCACTAAATCAACAGTTTCTAAAAGAAAGGACAAAAATACACTTAGCATAAGTTATGTGGTAAAAGATATTAAAAAAAAAGGCCTATCCAAGTGTTTGAAAAAATTTCCCTGGTGGAACAGTTCCATTCCATTGTTTTCAGAAAAAGAGGAGTGAGCTTGCCTTTTTGTAGTTTGATTTTTGTAATATTGGAACCAGTTCCTAAAATAACCCAAGAATTGTCTATCTCTTTGAAGACAGAACAATATCATTCCTTTGGAAGTCTGTAAGAAAAGACAGTGAGGACCACAAAGTTGCTGGAAGCCAGGGTTCTCCCAATTTAGCATGCAACAGAAACACCTGCAGACTTCATTAAAACACACTGCTGTGTTCACTTCCAGAATTTCCCCAGGTCAGGGATGGGGCCCGAGAATTTACATCTCTAACAAGTATGCAGGTGATGCCGATGCAGCCCTTTGGAGACCACACTTTCACACCTAGCGCTGAACGCTTTCACTGAAAAATCACGTCTAAGGTGGCTCTTATGGCATTGTAAACTGTTAGGCTCCAAATAACTTCAGAAGGAAAATTCTGGAAACCTAAATCTATTAGTACATAAATGCATTTTCTAACATTAATTTGAGATGAGTTATTGTTTTTTTGTTTTACTTGTAGAACTTTGTGTAGGTGCATGTAGTCAAAAAAAAAAAAAAAGGAAACTCAGTTGAACAATAGTACCGACTGAGCTTTGCATTTTTTTTTGATACTGCCTTTAGTATTCTACCTCTGAAATTACCTTCAACATATTAATTTATTTCAAGAATATTCACTGGATGCATACTTTGTGCCAGTCTCCTAGGAGAGGTGAATTAGTGCACAGCACAGATATGGAGCTTACATGTATATTTCCATGCGAATGCATCAATTGCTGTATTGATTCTAACAGCCATTTGAAATCAGAGCAGGCTTGGGGCGCCCGGGTGGCTCAGTCCGTTAAGCATCTGACTTCAGCTCAGGTCATGATCTCGCCATTCCTGAGTTCGAGCATTGGGCTCTGTGCTGACAGCTCAGAGCCTGGAGCCTGTTTGGAATTCTGTGTCTTCCTCTCTCTTTCTCTGCCCTTCTCCCACTCACTCTCTGACTCTCACTCTCAAAAATAAATAAACATTAAATAATTTTAAAAAGAAAAACAGAGCAGACTCAACATGAGGGTTATGATTAAAACATGCCCTTCACATGTCTTGTCATTAGAATTTGTCCATAGTAAAAAATACTTTGGCACACTGAATTTGAGTATGTGAGGAAACAAAATGTTAACAAACATGGTCCAATTCTGAAAACAGATAAACAGATGGAACATGAAATTGAAGTCAGGAAGTTGGCTGACTTTTCTTCTAGAGGTGGCTGGAGTTTGTCTCTTAGAGCAGTTCATGTGGAGTAGCTAATTATTCCTAGCCATTTACCATCTACATTTAGATAAATAGCACTTATATAACATTTCCTATGTGCTTAGCACTTTGCATATATTAACATTTAGACTGTTGTAGGCACTTCATATATATTAATTATAATAATCTCTGGGGTAGGTACAATCTTTGATATACCTATTTTGTGCATATGTATTTAAGGGGTTGGCCCAGAGATGGTAAAAACAAAAACAAAAACAAAATAAAAAAAAAACCTGTCCAGGCTGCACAGCAGGTAAGTGATGGAGCTAGCATCAGAGTTCAGCAATCTGGCTCCAAAGCCTTCCCTCTTCACCACTAAGCTTTGACTTACATGATGTCTCTGGTATTTGTCATATATTGTTATGGGTTAGCTTGTTATTTGCTTCCTTTTTTTAATGCTTTTTTTTTTTACTTATATTTTGAGAGAGAGAGAGAGAGAGAGAGAGCAAGCGCATAATTGGGGAGGAGCAGAGAGAAAGGGGGACAGAGGATTCAAAGTGGGCTCTGCGCTGACAGGCTGACAGCAGTGAGCCCCATGTGGGGCTGGAACTCACCACCTGTGAGATCATGACCTGAGCCAAAGTTGGATGCTCAACCAATGAGCCATTCAGGTGCCCCCCCCCCCCGATTTGTTTTTTAATAAGTAAATATCTTTCTTTTCCAATTAATAGTAAGGTCTTTGGGGGCAGTTTCTAGATACAACACCTCTTGTGTCCTGGAAGGTGTCAAAACACAATAATTTACATGTAATTAGTATTTAAAAATACTTTTAAATGGGATAATTGGTGAAACTTTCAATTTTACAATATTAGAAAATAAAAATCTCTATTTCTCTAGTTAGCTAGACAGATTGATCGAGCAACCTAGGAATGTGATTATTTTCTGTCTTCAACTATATAAATCTTCTGTAAACACTTGGATTAAAAATATAGTTATATATGGGAGACATTGTTATTAGTTTAGTGGACCATTAGTTTAATGGTCAGACTGGCCTCAAAATATGAAATGAAATCAGAAAACCAAAATATTTTCAAGCTAGATGGAAACTCAGCTATCACCTCATTCAACCCCCTTTATTTTACTTATTCAGTAGAGGACTAGAACTGTCCACTTATGTACTCTAGATATGTATATATGTATGTGTACATGTATGTATATGTATATGTAAATATGTATGTAACTATTCAGTTAATGGTTACTAGGTAAAAGTAACACAGATCTTTTGTTAGTTTGAGAACTGGGCCTTTTATCTGAGGGTAAGGAGACATCAGGGAAAGAGATGGATCACTCCAGAGGGGTTGGCAGCAGGTTGGATAAGCAAGGGAAACTACTCAAGGCTTGTCTTAGGCTGCTGCAAACCAAGTAGATTTCCACAGCCACCTGCCAAGATCTAACAAGGTCTTAAATGGGTTAAGTCATGAACACTGTAGATGTTCTAACCACATACTGCTCTCGCAAGGCCACACCCTTGGAAATGGCTCCCACTGTGGGAAAAGTGGGCAAAATGTACATTTCAAGGAGCCTCTGATTGCTCAGGCCAGCCCTCAGGTCAACCAGAGGTCATGCTCCCTCCATGACCCACCCCCCTGCCCCCAACATCTTTCAACTGTAATTTGAAGCCTCTTTTTACCCCAATGTAAAGTACTGTCTTCGGCTTTTAAGACAGTACTTCCTGGGGGTAGTACAGACCTAGTTTAAAAAGAGGGTTCAACTCTTCCTTTTAGCAAACAAAAAATCTAATCTTCAGTAATTCTAGATTCCCAGACTTCTCAATAGGAGATATAGAAGACTTTCATGTTGTTCTTTCAAGATTCCATCCAGATGTTCACATGGAAGTAGATTACTCTTGTATATTGGTTTGCCTTTGCTGTGTAACAAGCTAGTGTAACAAAGAGAGTGGCTTAAAAAACAACCTTTTGTTTAGTTTGGCAGTTTGTGCCACTCTTCCTAAGGTTGGAATTGGATGAACTCAGCTGGGCTTTCTAATACTTGGCAGGCCACTTGGGGCCTGACTGACTCTCGAGAACTTCGTTCATGTTTGATTGTTGTCACACTCTCAGATGGAGTATAAATGTAATTAAGCCGCATGTCTCTCATCAACCAGTAGGCTAATCTGGGCATATTCACATGGTGGCAGTGGCAGAAGGCCCAGAAACAGCAAGTAGGTAAGCGCTTGTATCATTTTTGTTAATGTCTCATTTACATGGCAAATTACACGGCCAACCTAGATTCAAGGGGTGGGAAAGTGGAAAACCTTTATATGAAAGAGGGATAATTGTGTTTTTGTTTTTTTTTTTTAATTTTTTTTCAACGTTTTTTATTTATTTTTGGGACAGAGAGAGACAGAGCATGAACGGGGGAGGGGCAGAGAGAGAGGGAGACACAGAATCGGAAACAGGCTCCAGGCTCCGAGCCATCAGCCCAGAGCCTGACGCGGGGCTCGAACTCACGGACCGCGAGATCGTGACCTGGCTGAAGTCGGATGCTTAACCGACTGCGCCACCCAGGCGCCCCGAGAATTGTGTTTTAATAAACTACTATAGTTTGTTGGTTGATCCCAATTAATTCACTCTCCTCTCACTTTCAAAATACCCTTATCTCCTTCCAAGACTCCCCAGAAGTCTCATTACATTCCAGTTTTCGGCTGGAAGTCCAGGATCTCATGATTTAAAGGGAGATCCTTGAATGTGTCTCTCTTGCTTAAATAAGGTCTGAATGTTGCTCCTTGGTTGTGTTCCTCTTGATCCCATGAACTAAAGAAAACAGTGAACTAAAAACACATGTGTGCCTCACCTATACTGGAGGGACAAGGATAGGACAATTAATTTTTTTGTAGTGTTTTATTTTTGAGAGAGAGAACATGAGTGAGGGAGGAGCAGAGAGAGGGAGACACAGGATCTGAAGCAGGCTCCAAGCTCTGAGTTGTCCGCACAGAGCCCAACGCGGGGCTTGAACTCACAGACCATGAGATCATGACCTGAGCCAAAGTCGGCACTCAACAGACTGAGCCACCCAGGTGTCCCAAGGATAGGATAATTCTAATGGACTTTTCCATTTAAAAAAGGAAGGAACAGGAGCCAGATCACAGGGGCTAATACATGCAATTCTGGAATCCCACAGAGCCAATGCTGTCAGGTCTTCTAGGACCAGGGAATGTTTCTTGATTTGGTCCCAGTTCTCCATAGAACTGGTCCCAGTAAAAACTTGCTTAAATTTTCCTTGGGAGTGGTTACTTGGTCACTGTTTTCTATGGATCTTGAATCCAGCCTTTGAGTTCATGGCTCAAGTCTCTGAAATGTTTCTTATTTTTTTTCACAAAAATTGCCTCCAATTGCAACTGAGTAGCTTTCTTGCTTCTTCCCATGGACAGTTGAGACACAGAAGATTTTTTTTTAATTTTAGCAGTCTTAGTTCCTTTTAATCTAAGGCTTCTTAGATTACAAGCCAAATTACAGAAAATGCCCAAAATCCATTGACTGATGAATGGATAAATATGTGGCATACACACACACACACACACACACACACACACACAGACACACACAATGGAATATTACTCAGCCATGAAAAAGAATGAAATCTTAACATTTGCAACAATGTTAATAGAACTAAAGTGTATTGTGCTTAGCAAAATAAGTCAGAGAAAGACAAATACCATATTATTTCACTCATCTCTGGAATTTAAGAAACAAGAAAGATTAACACAGCAGCGGGAGAAAAAGAGAGGCAAACCAGAAATAATACTCTTAACTATAGAGAACAAACTGAGGGTTGCTGGAGAAGAGATGGGCAGGAGATGGGTTAACTGGGTGAGGGGTATTAAGGTGGGCATTTGTGATGAGCACTGGGTGTTGTATGCAAGTGATGAATCACTAAATCCTACACCTGAAACTAAGTAATAATAATGATAATTTTCTAGTTGAAGATACTGAAAATGAGAAACAATTTTGTTTTCCAGTCCAACTTCTCTCACCCTTTTATTTTCCTTTTAAATTCTGTCTGAAAAAATAAATTATGTTTGAAAATAGTTTATTTTTAGCATATCTCTCTTCCCACACTTTATCTTAGAAACTAAAAGAATCCGACTGACACTTGAAACATTCTGCTGTAAAGCCATCCCGTCAATGCCCAACAAGCTTAGCAGATACATTCTTTGTCTCCCTTGTTGCCACAGGTGATGGTTTTGCCACTTAGTCTTTACTTCATAGCACAGGTCAGCCCTTGCAACTTTCTTCACTGCTTTTCCAGCTTCAGTTTACTGCCCAGTCCTACATGCAATGCTATATATTTTTCAGTTAGACAACAGCAGCATACTCCTTCTAGGTATCTTTTTTTATTCATGCATTAACTTGTTTGTGTTTTAAAAAACCCCACAAAACTTAGTGTCTTGACATACCTTTAAAAAACCTATTTATTTTTTTTCTCAGCTCATAATTCTGTGGGTCTGCAATTTGGGCTGGGCTCAATGCTGGCTTTTTTGTTCCAGGTGCACTAGGCTCATCTCATTTGGGCCAGTTCTTGTATCTGCTGTTAGCTGGCAGGTTGGCTGGAGGCTGGCTTCTCCAGGATGGCCTCACAAACTTGTCTGGTGATTGGTTTCTGTTACCTGAACAGATGGTATAATTGAGTCACGTGTCTCTTGTTATATAGCAGGCTTGCCAAGGCTTATTCATATGATGGTGGTAACAACAGATCCCAGGAATGGCAAATGGGTAAGTCCCAGTGTATAAATGCTTTTCAAATTTTTGCTTGTGCCGTACTTTGCCTATATCCTTGTGGCCAAGAGTTCACAAAGCTCATCCATTTTCAAGAGCTGGGGAAATAGGTATTTACTCTTCATTGGAGAAATGAAAGATTGTGGTCATTTAAAAAATCTACCACATCTTGGGGTGCCTGAGTGGCTCAGTCAGTTAAGCGTCTCACCCTTGATTTTGGCTCAGGTCGATATCTTGTGGTTTGTGGGATCGAGCCCCATGACAGGTTCTGTCCTGACAGTGAGGAGCCTTCTTGGGATCCTCTCTCTTCCTCCCTCTCTCTCTCAAAATAAATAAATAAACATTTTATTAAAAGTCTACCACATCCTGGAAATACTCTTTATGACCATAGTCTATCCACTGTGTAATATTTTCAGCGCCCATGGAATTCACAAGGGAAATGATACTTATGTCATAGCTACATTTTTGAGGATGTATTTGGTAGAGTGATAGAATAAACCTCAGGTGTATGTATTGCATATATGAAAAATATATTCCGAATACACATAGCAAAGCCAATATTTACCTGACCTTTTAAGCTTTATGTACTATTGATAATTAATACATGCATGTTCTTGGTTAATATCGAGCTGTGCTCTTTGATTACTAATCCAAATATTTGTATAAAACAACATAGGCCAAGTCGATACATGACAAAGTTGTAGAAAACACTACTACTCACTTCATAGCAGGTCAACTTTTTATAGATTTTTATTTGTAAATATCAGTGTTTGAAGTAGGTAATGGTATGCTGCCTCGTGCAACATCTACTTTGTCCCTTTTGGTGTACTTTCTTGAATTGTGGAGGCCTAAAAGATAAAACTAAATTTCCCCAAATCCTCACATCTAATGTTCTTCATACTATCCGAGATCTACAGCTGAGATTTGTAAGGTGGAATTAAGTTACATTTGTATAGTCGAGTACAGGGAGAGAGCATCCTGTAGGGGAGAATTTTGATTTTCCTGGAATAGCTATAAAACAGGTCTTCAGCAACAAAAATGCAAATATTGTTTTGTTAAGTTTGAGTCTCAACAGGAAACAAAGGACACACTGTCTATTTATAAAGGCACCATTGGTAAAGGTCTGCATGGTATGTAGGCCATCTTAATGAATACAGCAATTTCCCTGGTCTCGCAGCAGTAGGGATGCCCTCTAACCCTACCCCAAAGGAGTGAGAAATGGATATTCAACTGGAGTAGAGAGGGAGAGAGAATTGTGCAGGACAAGTTGCCTCAAGGAACACAGCCATCCTGAGGCAATCTAACAGAACCTAACAGATTTAGGGAGGGACCTAAATCAATAAATGTCATAAACTCACTCTCTTCCCTCCAATTTTTTTGCAGTATCCCCACTGGTCCATCCAAAGAGAATCCATAGGGGTCATTACCTTGTTAGTAGAATCGGGTAGATCAGCCTTTTGGAGCAGGGAGCAAAGCAGAAAAGGGTTGAGAGTAGATATGGAAAATCAAATGGCCAATATGTGGTTCAGGTTCATCGTAGTTGTCAAATATTTGATTCATAGCATAGTAAGTGGTGAGCAGAAGCAATAGTGGTGTTTTCACTAGAACAGGACCAAAGTTCTGTTCTGGCTGCAGTTTTCCTGCTGTCTAACATCCAAGTTTGGCTCTTTGGCTGAGATAGAAATTTGTTAAGCTACCTAATGCCCTTAATACATCCTTTTCTGCTTAGCAGGGATTCTGTTGTTAGGAACAAAGAACCCTATCTATATAGTAGTGATAATAAGTAAATGAAAGAATAAATAATTGAAAATAATCTGTGACCTTACTTAAAACTGGAACATCAAATTAAAGCATAAGATAAATGTTAAATCATGTTAACATTAAAGCAAAATATTTTGGTGACTTTAAACGTTCAATATAGTAATAGAATATTATTTGAAACAACCAATGTGTTTAAATCTTAAATAAATGTACAGAGAGAGAAGAAGTGTCACTACCAGATGTATGAGAAAACCACTTAGTGACATCCTTCAAAGACCACTAAAGCTATTTTTTTTCTATACGTTGGTTATCTAGTATAAATCCCAAAGGTATTTGTTTATGATTTAGATATATCCCAATATCTTAACCAAATGGGTGTCACTGATACCTTTTTGGAATCTATTTATAGATGGGCATCCTCTTTCCATGAAAAAAAATATGCCCTTCTGTAAAATTTCAGAGTTAATGGATTCCTTCCAAGATATCTATGAACTTGAAGTTAATAGTCCTTGTTTGGGAGAGCTATGAACAAATGAGATAATGAGAGTTATCACATACTGCGAATACCCACTGCTACAGCAATCCTAAGGTTATTGCAAAGAGAAGCCCAGTTCATTGAATATGAGCTGGCATATTTTGTGGCACTTGGTCGATTTTGTCTAAGGGAAGAGGACTTTGATCTAGAGTCAGAATTGTTTATCAGCCTACATTGAAAAGAGTTTGCTAGCAAGTTGACATGCCTCTAAAACTTGTTAAATAGCAGAAGTAATCATTTTCTTCTGAATTTGTAATCACTTGAGAAGTATAGGACTTTGCATCAGAAAGCACATTTGCTTTTATTTAAGTTCTTGAGCTGTGGCAAGTCACACATTTCCTGGAGTCTCTATGAGGCAAGACAGCAAAAACTGGCACAATTCATATATAAAATCGGGCAACTATACTGAATATGATCCATTAAATTTATATTAAATTGTGTTTTACATTTTCAAACCGTGAGCAGTGGGAAGAAAATATATGTGGTGAGGGAGTCACATGCATAAAGGCACACTATGAACACATTTGGACATTATTTTTTGTCACTTTTAAATCAGCCTTTGGCGCCATCTTCAATACCAAGAATGCAAAAAATCTGCCATTTTAAATATTCTTGAGGCAAGTAACAGGGTGTGTGGTACATAGAACTGTTTTTCCCCCACACCCTGCGTGTTATACCATCTGGACTTAAGTGGTTTTTAGGTGGTTGACTAGGCTTTTGTTCTGCTGTTTTTTATTCGTTTTTTTGTAAACCATCGTGTCTTTGAGAATTAAGATAAACAACTGAAGATGAAAAAAGACATGGTAGAATTATGCATCTAAAACACAGGTTTTCCAGACTAGAAAATACAAGGGGAAATTATGGGAACAAACGGGACATACGAAGAATATGACTAGTTGGGCATTAGTGGCACCTCTTACTTTCTTAATTGAAAACACCTTCTTTAATTTAAAAGGTTATCATTTAATGTAGTAGTACAGCCACTACTTCAATTGTGAATTGTAGTGTCATGTTTATTTAATTTAAAAAAATAATAATTTAATCTGTGATTGCTCCAGCTTTGTTTTTCTTATTTAAGACTATTCAGGGTCTTTTGTGATTCCATACAAATTTTAGGATTGTTTGTTATGGCTCTGTGCAAAATGCTGGTGGGATTTTGATAGGGTTTACATTAAATGTGTAGATTGATTTGGGTAGTATAGACATTATCAAACTCAACATCCAAAAAACAAATAATCCAGTTAAGAAATGGGCAGAAGACATCAACAGGCCTTTTTCCAAAGAAGACACCCAGATGTCCAACAGACACATGAAAAGATGCTCATCATCACTCAGCATCAGGGAAATACAAATCAAAACCATGATGAGATAACACCTCACATCTGTCAGAATGGCAAAAATTAACAACACAGGAAATAAGAGATGTTGGTGAGGACGTGGAGAAAGTGGAACCCTCTTACACTGTTGGTGGGAATGCAAACTGGTGCAGTCACTCTGGAAAACAGTATGGGAGTTCCTAAAAGTTAAAAAAAGAGCTACCCTATGACTCAATAATTGTACTACTAGGTAATTACCCAAAGGATACAATAATACTGATTCGAAGGAACATATGCACCCCGATGTTTATAGCAGCATTATCAACAATAGCCAAATTATGGAAAGAGCCCAAATGTCCATTGACTGATGAATGGATAAAGAAGGTGTGTTATATTAATACAATGGGATACTACTCAGTCATGAAAAAGAATGAAATCTTGCCATTTGCAACAAGGTAGATAGAGAGTATTATGCTAAGCAAAATAAGTCAGTCAGAGAAAGACAAATATCATATGATTTCATTCATATGTGGAATTTAGGAAACAAAACAGGTGAACATAGGGGAAGAGAACAAAAAGGAGAGTGAAGCAAACCATAAGAAACTCTTAATTATAGAGAATAAATTGAGGGTTGCTGGAGGGGAGGTAGGCAGGGGGTAAACGAAATGGGTGATGGATATTAAGGAGGGCACTTGTTGTGTTGAGCATTGCGTGTTATATGTAAGTGAGGAATCACTAAATTCTACTCCTAAAAGCAATATTACACTGCATGTTGACTAACTTGAATTTAAATACAGATTTGAGAAAAGTTATTTTATTATAAGCGTCTGAACTGTCCAATCTGTTGATTTTATAATTCTCTCTGCAGTAGCACTAATCTTTCTACATTATGACTCTGTCTTTTTTGGAAATCAAACAAGCTTTCTTTAGCAAATGACTTCTTTTTATGAATGTTTAAAAATATAGGTTACATTCAGCTTATAGGAGAAGAAAAAAAATAGGGGGCAAATTGGTTGGAATGTGAAGCTAACTTTTTAATTAAATTCTTCATCACCATCAATATGCATTCGAGAGATTGAATATGCAAATAGCAATGGCCACACAATATATAAAAATAGCACTTTGACCCAACGGAGTCAGTCCAGCAGCAAACAGTACACAAGCAATGACCCCTGTAGTAACCAGCACAAAGTGACCAGTTCCGCATGTAACTGACAGCTTTCCTTATTTTTGCCCCTGCTTCCACCCTTGGACCAACTGGAAAGAGCCAACTATGCAATGTCTAACCAATCACATAGGATGCCCACTTCTAGTTAGCCCATCTACAAATTCCCCATGACCATACCTCTGGTTATGGCAGGCCTAAAGCCTTCAATTTTTTCCACTATAAAGCTATTTTTTTTTCTTCTTGCCTTTGAGTTTCTGACAAACCTGAGTGATGGTGGTTAACTCCGTGGTTGCAGTACACTGAGTAAATAGACATTGCTTGTCATGGGTTGTACAGAGCTAACTAACTTGTCTGTATTTATTAAGGCTTTCCTCTCTTAGCACTCTGAGATTATTTCTGTATTGGTTCTTACATTAGAGAAATAGTGTGTTTGCTTACCTGCCTTCCCCATGAGAGTGAGATACCCTAGAAGGAGGTGTGCCTTACAATGTATGACAGCATTTGCTACATACAGAGTAGTATTTCTGAGAAATACTTATCCATTTATTTGTTGAGTGGGTGACCTCTGTTAGCACTGTGTTAGTAGTAGGACATCAAGGGGTAGCATACATGGACTCTAATCTCAAAACACTTAAAACTTTTCATTACTTTTCCAGGCAAAAGTTGTCCTTGCAACTTTTGATGATGTCCAAAGATAACTGGATTATTTCTGAAAACAAGATAGCATCATTTTGGATTCAGAGACTGCTATTTAGATAGAGTATTTTTACCAGTTTCATAAAATTTCATGACTCATTAAACCATTTTACTCCTGCTCAGTTTTAGACCCAAACCCTATTTAGTAGTTCAATTTTAGTTTGCTCTTAGAGGAAATTTATTCCTGCCAGCCCCTTGAAATCCTAATGTTCAGGAATTATAGGTTTAAGACCATATTTATTTTTCCCCCTCTATTGTAAAATAGTTTTATGCTACAATTTGTTCATAAATGACTGATTTAAGTGAAAGAAGTTGATCAATATTTAGAAGAATGAAACTCCTCAAAAAATATTCCTTCTGTATTCTTTCTTTGAGGATATCTCATTTTATTTCTACTTATTCTATTTATAGCAATAAACAATGGAAGAGCGAAGCAAGCATTTTCTTTACTACATGCATTCCTTTTTTTATGCCCAAAAGGCTTTTCTTCAGTTCTTTATCTCTTGAAAATACAGTTTATTCTATTTGGTCTCCTTCACCCCCCTCTTTCACTGCCTGTCATTCTTCAAATACTTGAGCACTAATAGTACTAGGAATTGTAGATACAGAGATGAACAAGACAGAATCCTTGTCCTCGTGAAACTTACATCTATGTGGAAGAAGATACACAACAAGCTAACAAACATGACAGCTGAAACTTGTGGAAAATGCTATTAATTTAATAACCAGGGTGACGTAATAGACAGGGACTAGGAATTGATTGCAATAGATCTTCCAAGAACACAGGGAAGGCTTCTCTGCGGAGCAGATATTTAAGGTAAATATACTCTGTCCCTTTTATTTTTCTTATTCTTCAGTTTGAAATAATACATACCAAAGTCCAAGTTTCATCAATTAATTTAAGCTTTCTAAAATTCACATATTGTGACTTCACTGTTGGCTATAGGATGCGGGCCATAGGATAAGAACTATACATCTTTCTCATGGAGAAGGTCATTCATGATAGGCTTGGAATTTAACTCATTAGATTTTTATTGTCATTCAAGGATAATTACAGAACATCACCTATCAAATAGGCTATCTTAGTTTTTTCAACTGAAAATCAAAGTAAAATCGATAACATCTATTTCAGGAATTGGCAGACTTTTCCTGTAGCAGGCCATATAAGCAAATATTTTAGGTTTACAGAATGTATGGTCTGCTGCAACTACCTAACTCTGCCTTTGTGGGGTGAAAGCAGCCACAGGCACTATGTAAATGAATGAGCGGTAACTGCATTCTAATAAAACTTAATTTACAAAAACAGTTTAGTGGTCAGATTTGTCCCCCAGCCTCTAGTTTGGCAACTCCTGGCCTATCCAGTGGTTATGAGGTGGAAATGAGGTAATTGGCTGAATATACTAAGCACATTCATTGTCACATTGTTGAGTCCTCAGTAAAGGTGTTACGGTATTTAGTAAAATTATGATTAGTATTATCATGAATCTTATAAAGGTGTCAAATCCAGGGCAAAATTCTTCATTTGATCTATCATCACACATTTTACTTTTTTGGTCTTTAGTTTTTCTCAATAAAATTCACTTCTATTTGGAATTCCTTTCAACCTTAGCCAAGTGAGCAAATAGATGAATATGATGAGAAATTCATGGGTAATTCTGATTGACTGTTAACCTAAACATATTTTTATTTAGGTTTTTCTGATTATTTTTTCATGTCAGACAACCTTTTAGTACCTTTAAATAATATGAAAAATAATAAATGTCTTACACATAGTTCCCCAGAGGGCAATGCGCTGTAATCAGTATCCCTGAAAACAGTATGATTTGTAGTCCACGTGGTTATCTGCTCTCCTCTCTGTTCTTAGAGTCTCTTTGTTTCCCTTTATTTGTATCTGTTCTTACAATATATATGTCATCCCTGGGCACTCTTATATTTTCATTTCCTTCATGTGTGTTGTTATACTAAACCTCACAGAACAATGTGGAGTTTAGAAACAAGACAGTCTAAAGATTGTTGCTGCAAGGTTGCCTGCAAGGTTCTTTCAAATTCGGAGGGAAGGTTTTTTAAATTTTTTGTCATCAAGAACAATAGAATGCATCATTAGATTAAGCATGAAGATTCCTGTTTGTATCAATCAATGTATACTCTTCTATTTTGTGTGGTTGTATTACTTTGAAATGCATTTAAGTATGTTAACACAGAGCAAGTGAAAATGTGAAATATTTTTGGAATTGCTGAAAGATTTGTTTTTCCATCATGAAATTAAGCATTAGACCAAAGAAAGTAGTGCTAATGTTAGGAAATATACAAAATTTTACCCTTCAAAGTGCTATCTTCATTTATCATAAATGATGGCAGAACAATAGATTGCATTTTAGTTTATGTTTGGTATGATGTACATTGAGAAAAAATTAATTGCACAAATTCAATCACATAAAAATGTGATGGTTACTAATATGCCTCAAAATAAATATTTAGCAATCCTGGAGGAGAGAAAAATTGCAAGTATCCAGAAAGCACATCAGACTGGAATGGTGGAGAAAACTGGAAATGTTGAATGTATGAAAGAGAAGACCAGTCAATTGGGGGAGGACAGGATTACTTCTTTCAAAGTAATGGGAAAGCTGATATATTGAAGCAGTAGCAAACTTTGAGGCTATAAAATTCCCAATGGCATAAGTAGGAGGAAGGATTTTTTGCATGAGGATGGAATTCATGATGTAAATCAATGGTTCTGCACCTGTTTTGAGTCACTGAGTTGATGGAAGATATACACCAACAGTATGCAAATATTTGCTTAGGATTTCAGCCCCATAGATCAACTACAATGGGGAAGGAGTTTGCATGGACCCCAGATTAAAAATGCACAGAATAAAAGAGAAACCTTTTTAATAAGTAGAACTGTTGAAAAGTGAAATACACAGCTTGATGAATTTCCCTTCACAAAAAGAGTTTAGGTGGACAGGAGTGAATACATGATTACCTGTCTCAGATTTCACAGAAGGAATTGTTGTTTAATTAATTAATTGAATACTTTCTCTTTGTTGGTCCTTTCTATGATTCTTTGATCCATAGATATGTTTAGATATGTGTATTTTTAAAACAGTGGTAGCTGCTACTCAGCAGGTTTGTTGAATCTTTTCCTCAAAGTATAAAAAACTGGGCTAACTGCAACCTTCATCCATATAAAAGTGCCTGCACAGAAATGAATCAATAATTAGTGCAAATCTTTACCAAGACCTTTTTGAAATCATTACAGGTATTGAGTGTGCTATATATCTATAGCAGTGCAGAAAATAGCTTTCTACCATGAATGTTGTGCTCATTTGTATATTTTATCAATTATTTATTTTCAAATATATAGTTCAAATAGGAAGATTTGGAGATTTCTCTGAAAATTCTGTTATTTAGCTTACTAGGGAATTTAGGAAACCAAGATTGTTTTCAGAATGATTTCTTTTTTGATAGGAGGGGATTCAGAACTCCATCTAATAAGGAGAAAGTACATTTTTGCCCCCATACAATACTAAAACCAACTGTTGCCTGGATTTTTAAATGATAAGATTGAATACAGATGCATCATCTAGCCTTTTCACCTATCCGTGTATGGGTTTATAAAAAGGGTCCTCTAAGATGGATGCAATTACCATCAATTTATCCTGCATTTTAGGAGAGACTGTATGGTATGATTCAATCAAAATGCGGTCTCTGGACCAGGGGGCATCAGCATCACCTATAAGCTTGTTAGAAATACACATTCATGGCTATCACCTCATTGTGCTCAATCAGAACCTCTGGTGATCAGATCCAGCAACTATATTTCATAAGCTTGCCAGGAGACTCTTATGTACACTTAAATTTGAGAACCATTGGTATAGTTGAAAATAGGTGGGCTTTGTGGCCAAACATTCATTGTAATCTGAATATCTCTACTTACTAGTTCTCTAAGTTATTGGATCTGTCTTTGCTTGTTTCCTTTAGCAGGGATAACAAACTTTTTAGCGAGGCTTGAGGATTAGTGAAAATGTATGAAAAGTAATAAAGTTTAGCCAGTGTATAGTAATTGGCAGGATTTTGTTTTGTTTTGTTTTGGGTAATGATATGTACTATTATTTGATTTTTGGTACCAAGGTATCTACTTTGCATGTATTACCTTACTTAATCCTCACTGCAACCTTATTTGTTATGTATTGTTTTACCCATTTTGCAGAGGAAGAAAGTAAGGTATAGGATAGTGAACTTTCAGCTACATGATTCACTGAAAATTGAATGAAGGTGAATGTATAGTTCTAGTGGTAAATATTGGTGTGGAATTCGTAACTTTTAACTAAAGGTGTTATGTTTGGGATTTGTACTTTGGCTTCTATTTTGAATTATAAAACAAAAAAAATCATTCATGACTAAGCACTGATCCCCAGATTAATATTACCTTCTTATATTTCACTTTATCAAGTACACAGTGGTTTATTCAATGGTTTACTAATGGCAGATTTGATTTCTTAGAGTCTATCCATCAGCTTTAAACCATTGTTGATGATACTCTGAGTTAAATAATACCAGAGGTCTCACTGAAGGCTACACGTAATCATTTTCCATGTTGGTGATTTGAATAACACTTCTTTAGTGCATTATCACTTTTTGCAATATGTGGATTGAACCTAGGGTTAATTACATATTTTAGACTTAATCACTATTTCCACTTCCAATACGCTTCAACTAGAATTTTCCTAGACCGCCGGTTTCTTTATTGTCACACTAAAAGGATAATATATTTTCTTGAGAAAGATGTCCTGAAATCATGGGGGTGTTTTGATTGAAAAAAAAAAGCTGAGTTGAGTTCAAGGCAAATAAATATGTAAAATATTCCTTTAGGACTAGGTCATGCACTTTTCAAATGAAATGCTCACATGATACTACTGTGAATTGAAAATCAGTGCCCTCTGGCCTGACAGGTTCTGATGGCAGTCTGAAAACTTTTAATCAGCACTGCCTTCCTGACAGTGATTAGTGAGAACTCAGCTATTCGGAATTACTTTTTTCATGATTCCTAATTTTTTCCCCACTTCTCTCTTGCAATTATTGTTAGCTGTATGGGGCATAACGTTTATAGTCTCAAATTTTTCTGTAATGCACATGAGAAGATTTCATCACTTCTTTTGTTCTGAGCCTGTGGGAAGTTAAAGAGACTTCTAAGGCATCTTTCGAAGTTAACTAAGATCTAGGTCAACAAATATATTTTGTGTATTCTCTTGAATGTAGGAACAGTGAAATGGAAATAAGTTTCTAGGGGAAACTGTTTCATAATACAGTGCTCTCAATTAGAGAATTTATTTTCTTCTCTTCTTGGCTAAAACAAAAAACAGCAAACTACCCCACTGTCATAGTCAAAATTAGTATCCTTGCTGCTGACTTAATACTTGATAGGTACTCATTAATTTTTAATGTATACTTTTGTTTCTTTTATATAATCTTCTAGAACAATTGGTTTCCATATGCAATTTTGATTTTCCTTATACAGCAGATTTTTGTTCTTAATTACTTCTTCAAAGATATTAATTACTTTTATTTATAAATTAAACATATTTTTCATTGTCGGGTTTTATTTTTATGTTTGGGAATGGTTTTCCTTTTTAGTTTCCAGCTTTCTCAAGAGCAATGATCTTGATGGTATTTACAGGTAGTGTTGTTTAACAATGACTACTCATAGTTATAGTAGTTACCTACACTCATCTTTTCCTATTCTTATTTTCATTTCCATCATTGTCCTCTGAAAGACAAATATTTTGTATAAAAGTTGTGAACCACAGAATATTTTACTAGAAATAGTGGGTGAGTGTTTGTAGATGAACACTTGAGATCAGGAAGAGGAGAGGAAGAGAGGAGAGAATAGGTATGAATAGAAAAATCCTGGCACACACTCTGAGTGAAGTGGCTTACAGAAACACACTCTCCAGTGATGAATTTGTGGCCTTATGTTTATCTAATAAAAGAAAAGATTTCTCTGGTACTACTTATGTCAGTGGTAGGTAATAAGAGCTTTTAAAATAGGACTCAAACTTTTAAAACATAATTCCCTTTACATGTCACATTTCCTAGGGATCTTCTCGCTCCCATGTAAAGAATCATTTTAGCTTTTTATTAGAAACTGTGGTTGGGCTCTGTACTGGGTGTGGAGCCTGCTTAAGATTCTGTCTATCCCTTTCCCTTTGCCCCTCCCCCATCCATTCGCTCTCCCACTCTCTCTCAAAACAAACAAACAAACAAACAAAAATGTGGCTAAGATTTCCTTTTTTGGTACAAAGTTAGTCAATGGCAAAAAAATATTGATCTAAGGCACTCAGACAACCAAGTTTTATACTATTTATAGTTTGTCTCCTATTTATTTATTTTTAAAGTCTACTTACTTATTTTGAGAGAGAGAGAGAGAGAGAGAGAGAGAGAGAGTGAGCGAGCATGCCCCAGTGGGGGAGGGGCAGAGATGGAAGGTGAGAGAGAGAATCCCATGCAGGCTCCACACTGTCAGGGCAGAGCCCCATGCAGGGAGGGCTCTAACCCATGAACCATGAGATCATAACCTGAGCCACTGCTTAACCACTGAGCTATCCAGTTGTCCCTAGTTTGGCTCTTTAAATGAGCGTATGAACTTTCTTCGTGTTAATTACAACAAGTTGATACAAGAGATGCTGACTTATCATTTTAGACAGTGAATTATTGTTCTATTATTAGGTCTATTTCTTTAATTTCTGTTTTTCTTCATTAGTTTGAAAGCTTCTTAGAAAGTGCATTTATAATCTTTTGTTTATCTGTGGGTCAAATTTACTACTTATGTACTCAATAGGATGTCAGCCAGCCTGGTTAATGGGAGTGCATACTGTGGGATTTTAATCTGTTGGCATGTTTTATGTGTTAATTGGATAAATATGAAACGATTTCACGTATCAAGAAATATCAGAAGTAGTTTAGTCCCTTCATTCTTCAAACCATGTATAATATTCCCCACATAATTGTGAAAGAGCACCTTTCAAGATTATCTTTCTTTGGACTAATTCTAGACATAATTAAAATCTGTTCTATCACTGAATTCAAATAAAACTTGTAAAGCCGTTATTAGGCAAATGTTTCTTTTCCAGACAATTCTCTTCTTATTACTATTCCTTATATGCCCATGTGACATTTGCACTTTATTTTAAAGTTGGCATGTTGGGCTGGTCCTGAAAGATCTGGCTATCCTTGGCAGTCAGTGGTGCTGACTTGGGATGTTGCTCGTTACAATTTCAGCATAAAATACAAGCCAGTGTAGTGTTTAATGATGGGTTGTATGTGTACAAACAGATCAGAAACGATATTATGAAGGGAAAGATTAAAATGTAGACAAAACCATAGATAAGAGTTTAACACTTCCTTGGGTCCCCCATTACTGTTATTCATTACCCTTGTTCCAGTTTTGATTCATCCTATTGTTAATAATGTCTAGATATCACATGAACAGTGTCTTACCCTACTCCTAACCCCCTTGGGAATTCAAAACACCATTAAAATTCCAAGATTAAACAAAGTCATTTAAAAAAAAACACATCATTTTGTGGGCATCTGGGTGGCTCAATCAGTTAAGCGTCCCACTCTTCATTCCGGTTCAGGTCGTGGTCTCACAGTTCATGAGTTTGAACCCTGTGTCAGGCTGTGTGCTTATAGCATAGAGCCTGCTTAGGATTCTCTCTCTCTCCCTCTCTCTCTCTCTCTCTCTCTCAAAATAAATAAGCATTAAAAAACAATTTAAAAATCCCATCATTTTGTATCCTACAGTTCATCAAATTGCTTTCGAATTCTATGTACCTAGTATTTCACTTCTTTCAAAAGAACATGATTCAGCTGGAATATCTGCTATACTAGTTTTTTTTTTTACACACTATTTCCACCTTTTTTCCCTTTAAAACTTCTGACACCAAATAGGTGGAGGTCCCCCCCGAACACCAATTCTCTCAACGCTCTGGACATGAACCAGGTGTCATACGATTTGATTCTGTTACCTATCTGGAGTTAATACAGAGCCGATAGAATAAGAACTCAGGCCCACAAGACTGCTCCTGCCTCGGGTACAAATTGCAAGTCCCAAATTTCTACCTGTACTTTTGACCTCCTAGCTATAGATTGGGGGTTCTTGTGACCCTCTCTCAAGTTTGATAATGTGCTAGAACAATTCCCAGGTCTCGGGAAAACACTTTAATGCTATAATAATTCTATCATTATAAAGGATAGAAATTCAGAACCAGCCAGGTGGAAGAGATGGATAGGGTAAGGTATGTGGGAAGGAGAGTGTGCCACCCTGCCATCACCTCCATATGTCCACCAACTGGGAGGCTCTACAAACCGTCATTTACGGGGCATTCATGGAGGTTGCATTACACAGACATAATGAATTAAATAATTGGCCACTGATGCTAACTAAACCTCCACTCTCTCTCCCTTCTCCAGTGACTGAGGGGTGGGACCGAAACCCTCTAACCATGCCTTCGTCTTTCTGGACACCAGCCCCCATCCGGAAGCTACCTAGGTGCATCAAGAGTCACCTCATTGGATCAAAAGGTGCTCCTGTCACGCAGGAAATTACATAGGGTATAAGAGCTCTGTGTCAGGAACTAGGGACAAAGACCAAATCTCTATTTCTCATTGTGCCACATCTCCTATGATCAAGCAATGCACAGAGAAAGAAAAAATGCACTGCCTCACCCATGCCTACTGAAACATCCAGAATGCACATAACTCTGTGTTCGGTCACAAAAGTGACATCCATATAGCTCTGGTGTTTTTTCTAGCTAAGTCTTCTTCTTGCTTTTCAATCCCACATTCGCAACAGGGAAAAAAGTTACCCTTTTTTGGTACCTTGCTTAGCCCTTGACACATTGTCTTGCATAGCTCATACTCCCAAAATGTTTTGAATGGATTCTTTAAAATAAGCACTAGAGTAGCTTCTTGAAGTTTGAATACTTTTTCATATTAATAAACATTAAAAACAACCATAACAACCATGAAAACTTGCAAAAATTGAATTCCACTTGTGTGCCCAAAACTATGCTATGCACTCTCTCTAATTTATTTTCTTCTATTAAAATTTTTTTAATGTTTATTTATTTTTGAGAGAGAGAGAGAGAGAGAGAGAGAGAGACAGATCGTGAGGAGGGGAGGGTCAGAGAGAGGGAGACTCCGAAGCAGGCTCCAGGCTCTGAGCTGTCAGCACAGAGCCCAACACGGGGCTCAAACTCCAACTGTGAGATCATGACCTGAGCCAAAGTCAGATGCTTAACCAACTGAACCACCCAGGCTTCCTGTGTTCTTTCGAATTCTTACATTATTTCAATGTATGTCTTACCTTTCCTCATTTAATACATGAAGCTCAAACAGCATAACTGACTTTCCCATAGCTATAAATATAGGACTGAGATTCAAATAGAAGGCTGTTTGTAATATAATGCTCCTCATGCCAAAAACTTTTTGAAATGCTCTCCGTGTATATGAAATTTTTACAAAATGAAATAGGGTTGGGAAAGCTACGTTGTTATTTTTATTGCCCATTTTTGCAGTTTCTCAAAAATTTTGGTTTGTCCCATTCCCACCCCATGGACTTTCCCTTGATCAAGGTTATTTTTGTCCATTATAATACTCACAATGACAAGACAATGAAATTAGGTCTGTGTCATAAGGTTTTATATTGCCAAGCTTATGTACATTGAGTATTTTGCCTTAAAATTCAAGAGGAAAAGGGCATTTTCCTCAGCTGTTGCAGCTTTGTATTTGAACACAAAATAATAAAATAGAAGTGACTGTCAGTTTGGTCCAGTTTTATTCCTAGAGTTTTTACTTTTTATTTAGAGCAGTCAATACCTTCTCCAGTGTGTGCGTGTGCGTGCGTGTGTGTGTGTGTGTGTGTGTGTGTGTGTAATAACAACAAGTACACTTTAACCTTTGAATTTTATAATAAAAATCATTAAGTAACTGTTGCAACATGTTTTTATTCCTACTGTATATGCTCTATCCAGGTGAAAACATTTACCCTTTGTATTACTTGTTCAGTAGTGTCAGAATTTTAACACTGGCCATTCTGTTGACTGAAGATGATAGCTTTTTGGATAAGAGGTGCAGGCAAACTTACTAATAAATGTGGTACAATGATATTGACAAAGTTCCAGAGTCTACAGTCTGGCTTGCATATACTCTGCATACAAATGGAGAAAAATCACATAGTCTGACAAATTCTAATGTTTCACACAGAATTCTTTTCAGAGCTGTCTGTTTTTCATAGATCTGATGGGAATTAAACAGATCTTTGTCCTCAACTGAAAAATCGATAGTTAGAACTCATCTCATGCCAAATTTGGCTCCCAGTTTAATCCATGATTAATTGAAACATGTCCTATATTTCTTATTTTTATTGTCCTTATAAAACTTCCATAAAGAAATAATCATAAATCTATTATTTCACCATATAATTAAAAGATAAATTGAGATGGCATCAGTTTAATAAAAATGCAGAATTTTTGTTGAGTTAAGATTAAAAATGTTTCATTATTCAATTTACTCAGCCATACTTTCTACAGGAATTCAATACCTCCAGCTTTCCAGTTCCTCTGTGGAATACTTCATCATCTGGCATATGACCTCAGAATATCTCCCAGGTAAGTGTGACAGACTGTGAAGTTCAAGGGAAAGAAAAGAATTATGGAATATTAGCGTTCCCAATTTCTTTCTCTGTTGCGAAAGATGATTATGATTCCCATCCATATCTATTCAACTTGCTGTGTGTACTGGTGAAATAGAGATTCCTGTCCCGCAGACACTGGGCTTTGGCCAAGAGAGTGTGATCAGAGGTGAAATATACCACATCCAAACACAAATCTTCAACAGCCATTGATTGTGTCTGTTCCCACCAATTCTCTGGTTATCTTTCCCCCTTCTCTGAGAATTACATGTTGCAAGTAAATGTCTCCCCTTCAGCCTGGATCCTTGTGTGAAAGGATATGGGAGGCAGAGACCCACAGCTGCCAACATAAAACAACAGTGAGGAATAAAGCTTTATTGTTGTAACAAAATTCTTGGGCACATTTCCCCATAAGTAGGTGTTGGGTTGGTATAGGATTCTATTGGTAGGATTCAGAACCTATTGAGATTTATGAGTTGTTTGTTAGTATAACACAGCTGACTACTAAAACATATTTGTGTGTACTTTTAACTCCAGGACATTATGAATGGCATTATTTGTTTCAATAATAAAGACAAGGAGATGGTAAATTCATTTTAGGGTTTAGAGTAGAGCATTGGGATTGATCTCATTTTAGAACTACTCTGGTTTAAACATGGATTCCAGGGCTCCAGCTACTACTTTCAATTTGTGAATATATGGAAATAATGGCCTATTATTTGGAACTTTATTGTGTTGTGATACAAACAATGAATAGTTATATTTCAACAATAATTGTTTTTCATTCCCAAAGGCAAACTTTTCCAAGCCTATTTCTATTCCAATCAAATCTAAGAAACTGCCAAAGACTTTTGTTGAACCAAAATGGAATTTTGTTGTATGGAATACTTTAAAAAGAAATAGAATTTTAACTATAGTTGTAAATCTTTTATGCTTGTTTTTAATAGTATTTATTTTGTGTAAACACGATTTGAATATAACAATTATCTGGTCTAGTACACCAAATTTAATTTAACAAAGTCAAATAGTTAATGGAGGTTTAAAACAGTTGTGGAACTATAAGTATTTTGCAATCATTGGGATTCCCATCCTTATATCCTTATAATAGCTATAAAAATAACATACTTACATAGTTAAATACAAGCTTTTCCAAGAGTGGAATATGAAAAGTAAAAATCTACTTCTACTTCATCTTATAATCTTTCTTTTTATATATAATAACTGTTGAAATTTTCTATTTTCAGTTCTCCTTGTTACTCCCTCTGCCCATGGTTCTAAATGTCATCCTTGAACCTTGCCTTCTTGATGTATCAACTTTTGAGTTTATCAATTGACTTGTGGTATGGTAAACTAGCAAAATAGAGCACTCACACTGATGTTTCTCAGACTCTGACATGGATTCAAATCACCTGGTGATATAATTAAAATATAGATTACAATTTAGAACATGCAGCATTTTAATCATACCGAGTATTTACTCTGTTTGGAGTGGACTGCGCTCTAAACATGCCCAAAAGGTATCATTCTACAACTTCTTGTCAATTCTCCCCTGAGTTCGTGTCATTGTTTCTCAGATCTCTCACTTCCCCTCTATTAGATTTCATGTTTTAAAAAATTGTTCTTAGGTATTCCTTCAGTCATCTTTATCCTTTTATAGCTGCAAATGTCTATCTTTTGCTTTCAAAATCAAATCTGATATTTTGAGTGTAGAGTTCTAGCTCTAAAATCTCTTGCTTTCAGAATTTTTAAGACTGCTACATTTTCTAGTTTCCAGTAATGCTGACGGAAAATGCAAATGCAAATCTTATTTTTATACTTTTGAAGGTAAACTTATTTTTCTTTTTCAGTGATTTTAAACACTTTAATTCACACCTGGCATTCTGAGTTTTGTTAGGATGAATCTAGGTTTGTCTTGTTTCAAATTCATTATGCTATGCATGTAAAGATCACTTAAAATGTGAAGACTGGCTTTCAGTTATTAAAATTGCTTTTTATACCTTCTTTTTTCCTCCCCTCTGCCATCCTTTATTATAGAATTGAGTATTTGAGTAATTTCTGAGCCCAATTCTGTTTATTTTTTTCATCTCTTGACAGTGAGTTGTTTGCTGTGTATGTGTCTCCTAATTTTTATCGGACAGTAGATATAATGTGTAGCAAGGAAAGACTGACTGAAATGGTATTTATGCCTGGACATGGGTTGTCTCTTTGGCTGTGCCCTTAGTATAAGGTGTTGGGTCTATGTTGTCAGGAAGTGAGCTGAGTTTGGAAATTTTTGTTGTTGTATTTACTCTTGATGCAACACCAGCTTCAAATAGCTCTATTGTTTCCTCATGTTGAAGTTGAATCTGGTTTGCTGCAGAGTTCTTCTTTATACTTCCTTGTACCCTCAGGTTTCATTCTTTCTTGTGCTCCAGTGTCTCTCTCCATATTCTTCCCTCTCCTCCAGAAATGTTGCATGCCTGGGTGTCTTTTAGCCTGCTGATGTCAGGAGAGGGCTGTGGTCTCTTGTCCTGATCCAGCCTCCAGCCAGAGTCCTAAGTAGGCCCTGTGTCCGTGGGCCTCAGAGGTGGAGTTTCCTCTGTGATCCTGCTTCTTCTTTTTTTTAATTTTATTCGTTGTTAAGGTTTTTTATAGACTTTCTTTTTTTAATATTTATTTATTTTTGAGACATGAGTGAGAGTAAGAATGGGGAAAGGGCAGAGAGAGAGGGAGACAGAGTATCCAAGGTGAGCTACATTACAAGCCCAAAACCCTATGTGGGGAGTGAACTCACAACCATGAGATCATGACCTGAGCTGAAACCAAGAGTTAGATGCTTAACAGACTAAGCCAACCAAGTGCCCTTGTGCTCCTGCTTCTTGTCTCTGTGGCAGCCAATCTCTGCCTTGTATATTTTGCAGATTTTGTGTTAGTTCATTGTTTCTGCCTTTCCTCATAAGTATGTATTGGATTGGTACAGGATTCTATTGGTATGAAATTCTGGCCCCAGGAATATGTGTTGCTCTCCTGTCAGGGGTAGGATTTTCTCTTTTACCTTTTTTTTTTTTTTTTTTTTTTGGAGTTATCACTTTGTTTTTTATTTATTTTTATTTTTATTTCTTTTTATTTTTTTATTTTTTATTTTTTATTTTTTAATATATGAAATTTACTGTCAAATTGGTTTCCATACAACACCCAGTGCTCATCCCAAAAGGTGCCCTCCTCAATACCCATCACCCACCCTGCCCTCCCTCCCACCCTGCCCTCCCTCCCACCCCCCATCAACCCTCAATTTGTTCTCAGTTTTTAACAGTCTCTTAT
>NW_026057577.1:16435494-16527386 GCF_023721935.1 Panthera uncia | reverse complement strand
GTATTTTATGCTTCTTGGTGCAATTGTGAATGGGATCAGTTTCTTCATTTGTCTTTCTGTTGCTTCATTGTTAGTGTATAAGAATGCAACTGATTTCTGCACATTGATTTTGTATCCTGCAACTTTGCTGAATTCATGTATCAGTTCTAGCAGACTTTTGGTGGAGTCTATCGGATTTTCCATGTATAATATCATGTCATCTGCAAAAAGCGAAAGCTTGACTTCGTCTTTGCCAATTTTGATGCCTTTGATTTCCTTTTGTTGTCTGATTGCTGATGCTAGAACTTCCAGCACTATATTAAACAACAGCGGTGACAGTGGGCATCCCTGTCGTGTTCCTGATCTCGGGGAAAAAGCTCTCAGTTTTTCCCCGTTGAGGATGATGTTAGCTGTGGGCTTTTCATAAATGGCCTTTATGATCTTTAAGTATGTTCCTTCTATCCCGACTTTCTCAAGGGTTTTTATTAAGAAAGGGTGCTGGATTTTGTCAAAGGCCTTTTCTGCATCGATTGACAGGATCATATGGTTCTTCTCTTTTTTTTTGTTAATGTGATGTATCACGTTGATGGATTTGCGAATGTTGAACCAGCCCTGCATCCCAGGAATGAATCCCACTTGATCATGGTGAATAATTCTTTTTATATGCTGTTGAATTCGATTTGCTAGTATCTTATTGAGAATTTTTGCATCCATATTCATCAGGGATATTGGCCTGTAGTTCTCTTTTTTTACTGGGTCTCTGTCTGGTTTAGGAATCAAAGTAATACTGGCTTCATAGAATGAGTCTGGAAGTTTTCCTTCCCTTTCTATTTCTTGGAATAGCTTGAGAAGGATAGGTATTATCTCTGCTTTAAATGTCTGGTAGAACTCCCCTGGGAAGCCATCTGGTCCTGGACTCTTATTTGTTGGGAGATTTTTGATAACCGATTCAATTTCTTCGCTGGTTATGGGTCTGTTCAAGCTTTCTATTTCCTCCTGATTGAGTTTTGGAAGAGTGTGGGTGTTTAGAAATTTGTCCATTTCTTCCAGGTTGTCCAATTTGCTGGCATATAATTTTTCATAGTATTCCCTGATAATTGTTTGTATCTCTGAGGGATTGGTTGTAATCATTCCATTTTCATTCATGATTTTATTTATTTGGGTCATCTCCCTTTTCTTTTTGAGAAGCCTGGCTAGAGGTTTGTCAATTTTGTTTATTTTTTCAAAAAACCAACTCTTGGTTTCGTTGATCTGCTCTACAGTTTTTTTAGATTCTATATTGTTTATTTCTGCTCTGATCTTTATTATTTCTCTTCTTCTGCTGGGTTTAGGCTGCCTTTGCTGTTCTGCTTCTATTTCCTTTAGGTGTGCTGTTAGATTTTGTATTTGGGATTTTTCTTGTTTCTTGAGATAGGCCTGGATTGCAATGTATTTTCCTCTCAGGACTGCCTTCGCTGCATCCCAAAGCGTTTGGATTGTTGTATTTTCATTTTCGTTTGTTTCCATGTATATTTTAATTTCTTCTCTAATTGCCTGGTTGACCCACTCATTCGTTAGTAGGGTGTTCTTTAACCTCCATGCTTTTGGAGGTTTTCCAGACTTTTTCCTGTGGTTGATTTCAAGCTTCATAGCATTGTGGTCTGAAAGTATGCATGGTATAATTTCAATTCTTGTAAACTTATGAAGGGCTGTTTTGTGACCCAGTATATGATCTATCTTGGAGAATGTTCCATGTGCACTCGAGAAGAAAGTATATTGTGTTGCTTTGGGATGCAGAGTTCTAAATATATCTGTCAAGTCCATCTGATCCAATGTATCATTCAGGGCCCTTGTTTCTTTATTGACTGTGTGTCTAGATGATCTATCCATTTCTGTAAGTGGGGTGTTAAAGTCCCCTGCAATGACCACATTCTTATCAATAAGGTTGCTTATGTTTATGAGTAATTGTTTTATATATCTGGGGGCTCGGGTATTTGGCGCATAGACATTTATAATAGTTAGCTCTTCCTGGTGGATAGACCCTGTGATTATTATATAATGCCCTTCTTCATCTCTTGTTACAGCCTTTAATTTAAAGTCTAGTTTGTCTGATATAAGTATGGCTACTCCAGCTTTCTTTTGGCTTCCAGGAGCATGATAAATAGTTCTCCATCCCCTCACTCTCAATCTCAAGGTGTCCTCAGATCTAAAATGAGTCTCTTGTAGACAGCAAATAGATGGGTCTTGTTTTTTTATCCATTCTGATACCCTATGTCTTTTAGTTGGCGCATTTAATCCATTTACATTCAGTGTTATTATAGAAAGATATGGGTTTAGAGTCATTGTGATGTCTGTATGTTTTATGCTTGTAGTGATGTCTCTGGTACTTTGTCTCACAGGATCCCCCTTAGGATCTCTTGTAGGGCTGGTTTCGTGGTGACAAATTCCTTCAGTTTTTGTTTGTTTGGGAAGACCTTTATCTCTCCTTCTATTCTAAATGACAGACTTGCTGGATAAAGGATTCTCGGCTGCATATTTTTTCTGTTTAGCACACTGTAGATATCGTGCCAAGCCTTTCTGGCCTGCCAAGTTTCAAAGGAGAGATCAGTCACGAGTCTTATAGGTCTCCCTTTATAAGTGAGGGCACGTTTATTCCTTGCTGCTTTCAGAATTTTCTCTTTATCCTTGTATTTTGCCAGTTTCACTATGATATGTCGTGCAGAAGATCGATTCAAGTTACGTCTGAAGGGAGTTCTCTGTGCCTCTTGGATTTCAATGCCTTTTTCCTTCCCCAGTTCAGGGAAGTTCTCAGCTATAATTTCTTCAAGTACCCCTTCAGCACCTTTCCCTCTCTCTTCCTCCTCTGGGATACCAATTATGCGTATATTATTTTTTTTTAGTGTATCACTTAGTTCTCTAATTTTCCCCTCATACTCCTGGATTTTTTTATCTCTCTTTCTCTCAGCTTCCTCTTTTTCCATAACTTTATCTTCTAGTTCACCTATTCTCTCCTCTGCCTCTTCAAGCCGAGCCATCGTGGATTCCATTTTGTTTTGCATTTCGTTTAAAGCGTTTTTCAACTCCTCGTGACTGTTCCTTAGTCCCTCGATCTTTGTGGCAAGAGATTCTCTGCTGTCCTGTATACTGTTTTCAAGCCCAGCGATTAATTTTATGACTATTATTCTAAATTCACTTTCTGTTATATTATTTAAATCCTTTTTGATCAGTTCATTAGCTGTTGTTATTTCCTGGAGATTCTTCTGAGGGGAATTCTTCCGTTTGGTCATTTTGGAGAGTCCCTTGCATGGTGAGGACCTGCAGGGCACTTCCCCTGTGCTGTGGTGTATAACTGGAGTTAGTGGGCGGGGCCGCAGTCCGACCCGATGTCTGCCCCCAGCCCACTGCTGGGGCCACAGTCAGACTGGTGTGTGCCTTCTCTTCCCCTCTCCTAGGGGCGGGATTCACTGTGGGGTGGCGTGTCCCGTCTGGGCTACTTGCACACTGCCAGGCTTGTGTTGCTGGGGATCTGGCGTATTAGCTGGGGTGGGTAGGCAAGGTGCACGGGGGGTGGAGGGGCAGGCTTAGCTCGCTTCTCCTTAGGTGATCCACTCCAGGAGGAGCCCTGTGGCAGCGGGAGAGAGTCAGATCCGCTGCCGGAGGTTTGGCTCCGCAGAAGCACAGAGTTGGGTGTTTGCGCGGAGCGAGCAAGTTCCCTGGCAGGAACTGGTTCCCTTTGGGATTTTGGCTGGGGGATGGGCGGGGGAGATGGCGCTGGCGCCTTTGTTCCCCGCCAAGCTGAGCTCTGCCGTCCGGGGGCTCAGCAGCTCTCCCTCCCTTTGTCCTCCAGCCTTCCCACTTTCCGAGCAGAGCTGTTAACTTCTGACCTCCCAGACGCTAAGTCGCGCTTGCTGTCGGAACACAGTCCGTCCGGCCCCTCCGCTTTTGCCAGCCAGACTCGGGGGCTCTACTTGGCCGGCGAGCCGCCCCTCCGCCCCGGCTCCCTCCCGCCAGTCCGTGGAGCGCGCACCGCCTCGCCGCCCTTCCTACCCTCTTCCGTGGGCCTCTAGTCTGCGCTTGACTCCGGAGACTCCCTTCTGCTAATCCTCTGGCGGTTTTCTGGGTTCTTTAGGCAGGTGTAGGTGGAATCTAAGTGATCGGCAGGACGCGTTGTGAGCCCCGCGTCCTCCTACGCCGCCATCTTCCGGAACCTCCCCCTCTTTTACCTTTTTTAAAACAATTTTTTACATTTATTTATTTTAGAGAGGAGACAGAGTGAAAGTGGGGGAGGGGCAGAGAGAGAGGGAGACACAGAATCCAAAACAGTCTCCAGGCTCCGAGCTGTCAGCACAGAGCCTGATGCGGGGCTCAAACCCACAAGCCATGAGATCATGACCTGAGCCGAAGTTGGTCACTTAACTGACTAAGCCACCCAGGCGCCCCTCTCTTAACTTTCTTGCAGCTGTAGTGAGTCTTCACCTTTGCCCCAGGGTGACAGGACTTACTTTCATGTTTAAAGTACTCCAGGATTTTGTTTCATAGGGAAGAGCTTCTTCTTGAGGCTTCAGGCTTTTCTTGCAATGACCATCTCTTTATTTCTATAGACCTGCCCACCAAGGAAGGCTTTCCTCAGCCTCCCACTGTCCTCTAGTCTTTTTCATGAACACATAGTGGAGGTCAATGGAAAAGAGCAGAAACAAAATAGCCTATGTCTATAGCTTCCCAGAGTTCTGTTCTCTCAGCCTTTAGCAATTGTGATGGGTAATTTTATGTGTTAATTTGGCTGGGCTACAGTGCCCAGATATGTGGCCCAATGTCCCTCTAGATGTTTCATATGAGAGTGTTTTTGGAGAAGAATGACATTTAAATAGGTGAGCTTTGCATGCGCCTATTGGCTTCCATTATATGGTTTGTCCTCATCCAATCAGTTGAAGGCCTGAATCAAACAAAAGTCTGACTTCTTCTGAGACAGAGAGAATTCTGCCATCAGACACCTTTGTACTGGAACTGCAATATCGGTTTTTCCCTGGGTTTCCATCCTGCTGGTCCATTTTGCAGATTCTGGAATTGTCAGCCTCCATAATTGTGTGATTGCGTTCCTTAAACACAGTCTCTCTCTCTTTCCCTTTCTTACTCTCCTATTAGTTTTGTTTCTCTGGAGAATGCTGACTGATAGAGCAATTAAAATAAATTTACTTGGATCCTTAAACTCTTATAACCTCCTTCCTTGATACCTGAATTTCTTCCTTCCATATTCTGCCACAGGTGAGTCAAGGCTTATATCCCATTTCTCTGAGGAAGTATCTTTCCTCCCTTAAATTTTAGGTTATTTGATTTTGTTGCAAATGCAGCTTTTCGACAGGTTCAAGAAAAATTAGAATTTTATTTTTATTTTTTGAAGTCTATTTACTGAGAGAGAGAAAAAAAGAGAGAGAGCATGAGCAGGGGAGGGGCAGAGAGAGAGGGAAAGAGAGAGACTTGGGGGCTTAAAGTCACAACCCATGAGATCATGACCTGAGCCAAAACCAAAAATCAGATGCTTAACTAAGTCACCCAGATGCCCCCAAAAATTAGAATTAAAAAAAAAAAAGTATCCAGCATTTTTATTTATTTATTTATTTATTTATTTATTTATTTATTTATTTTGGTGAACACAATATTCTTTCCTCCCATCTAAATCTTAGACAGAAAAAGACTTTCAGTAATAATCTTCTTTAATCTCTCTTAGCATAAAACTAGTTTCTTTTTAATAGTATTATCATCTGTTCTTTACAATATTGGTATTTGGCCTATGAGTCTGTTTTTAAAACTTGAAAACTGAATGTTTCTTTTTCATGTTGTTATTTTTATGAAACAGTGTGGCTGTCCTTGTGTGACCACTCATGGTTATAGATAAAGTCTTCTGTTTAGCCTGGACAGATAGTAGTCACCATTCAAATATCTGCATATCCTCAAGACTTCACCCTCAGTAGAATGCCTGGATGTGAATTTTCTTCAAGTGCGTGGATTTTGTCACCCAGCAGTCTACCTTTTTGTCACAAAATTGGGGAACATTTGGGCACGCCTTCATCTGTGCCAGCTGCCAACATAAGCATTCTGCCCTCTGGTGGGGAACATGTGAACATGGTTTATTTACGGGTGAAGCCGCTTTGCTTCCCTTTTACATTTTTTAACTTATTTTTGTTCTCAAGTTAGTTAACATATAGTGTAGTCTTGGCTTCAGGAGTAGAACCCAGTGATTCATCTCTTACATAGGACCCTCAGTGCTCATCCTGAAAAGTGCCCTCCTTCAGGTCTGTCATCCATTTAACACCCCCCACCCCCATCAACCCTCAGATTGTTCTCTTTATTTAAGAGTCTCCTTTCATTTTCCTCCCTCTCTGTTTTTATCTTATTTTTCCTTCCCTTCCCCTATGTTCATCTGTTAAGTTTCTCAAATTCCACCCAATGAATCCCCACAGGTCTACCACGGAGGTATAGAGTCACTGCAGGCTTTCAGTTGCCTTTCTCCCCTTTCTTAACACTCATGTCATGATTGGCCAGTAGGAAAATCTTTCTCTTCAGCTTTTGAGGGCTGTAACCTTGTAGTTAACACATGGTGCTTCCCTATACCCCATTTCTATTTTCAATATCTGCCAACTCCAAGCTTGAAATCTTTTCAGGTCTTTACCAGGCTAAACAACCCCCATCTCTACAAAAGTCTTCTGTTAATGCTTTGGGTAGTCACTTGGTCTGATCTGATTTGTCTGCCATTACACTATCATGTACATTCTGTCCACCAGAAAATTTTTCCTTCATCAGTGGCATATTTTCTATTTTTGTGCTGTATTTTATTGTTTATAGTATACTTCTACTGTCATTTCACCATGATTTTTGGAGTCAATAAAGGAAAAGGCCTTATAGAAATGCATCATCTTAAAGCCAAGTTTCCTTATAGATTTTTAGAAAAAAGAGAGCTAACAGTATTTTTGGTGAGCATCATTCAGTACTGCTTAAATAATAATTTGACCATCTGTCCTACTATCCATGTATTGGTTATTTATTCAATAAACATTGAGCAATTTTGTATGTACAGCACTGTTGTAGATATTATAGATCTAGTGGAGAACAAGACAGACAGAAATTAGCTTATGTTGTATTAGGAAAGTAATTAATTATTAATGATTTAATTATAGTTGTGATAGATTCTACAAGAGGAAGTTAGTCTGGAATGACAGTGTTTTATCGGAAACCTAAACTAATCTGGAGGTAAAGGGCGATTTCTTCCATAAATTAAATTTTGAGTTCTTCTCTAAAGAAGAATAGGTAGGTGGTCCTGGGTGGCTCAGTCAGTTGAGCGTTGGACTTTGGCTCAGATCATGATCTCATGGTTCGTGGGTTCAAGCCCCATATTGGGCTTCTCTGTCACCCTCTCTCTCCGCCCCTCCCCCACTCACATGTGTGTGTGTGTGTGTGTGTGTGTGTGTGTGCGTGCGCGCGCACACACACACGCACCTGTACGTTTTCTCTCTGTCTCAAAAATAAGCATTTAAAAAAACCTTTTAAAGAAAAATGGGTAGAAATTTCTAAGTAAGGAGAAGATCAGGAAAAAGTATTTCATGCTGAAGAAACATCATCAAATTAAGTTCCTCTTATCCTTGGGATTGAGGAAAATCTACTTTCTTCCTGGAAAAACCAAGCCCATGATTCCATTTTTTTCTTGTATGTTTAAGTGTATACTCAATAAATTAATATCATGCTAGTCAAGATGTGATTCTAATACCAGTTGTGTTACTGATGAAGCTCTTTTTTTGAGGGGATAAGTTACTTCATTTTTTGAGGATTTGATGCCCTATAGAAATGGTTTAAATTACTATAATTGCTACAAGAATTTTGGAGAGCAGATAAAATAAGATAATGATAATAATCAAGAGACATAGAAATGTTCATGTGTTTGTCTCCAACACTCTACTACTGGTATTTAACGCTACAGAAATAATTCAAATTAATATAAAGTTACATGTGCCAAATGTTCATCAAAGTATTTATGGTATGTAATAGCAACAAAAAAACACACAGAAATGGGCTTTTTAAAAAAATTTATTTATTTTGAGAGCACACAAGCAAGGGAGGGGCAAAAAGACAGGAAGAGAGAGAGAGTCCCAAGCAGGCTTTGAGCCTTGAGCCCTATGTAGGGTTCCAGCACACGAACTGTGAGATCATCACCTGTGCCGAAATCAAGAGTCAGACACTTAACCGACTAAACCACTCAGGTCCCCCCCATTTTTAATAACATAAAGGTAAATTATATTATGTGAACTTAACAGGAAGTTATTCAGCTTTTAAAATGAATAACCATGAAAACAATATAGAAGCCCAGAAATCTATATTCTAAAAGTAAGTTAAAGCAAAATATTAAAAGCTTGTGTGGAATTAGGATTGTAGCTGTGTGTTACAGAGAGTATGGCCTTGTTGAAGAAGTTTGCATTGTGATGTCACTGGAGCTTTTCACAAATTCCCTGTGTCATCTTTTCTCACTGCCAAACTTCTTAAAAAAATTTTTTTGACATTTATTAATTTTTGAGAGAGAGAGACAGAGCATGAGCAGAGGAGGGGCAGAGACAGAGGGAGACACAGAATCCGAAGCAGGCTCCAGGCTCTGAGCTGTCAGCACAGAGCCCGACACAGGGCTCAAACTCAGGAACTTCGAGATCATGACCTGAGCTGAAGTCGGACGCTTAACCAACTGAGCCACCCAGGCGCCCCACCACCGAACTCTTTTATAGCATGAAGTCTGATAGACCCAAGTAACTGAGTTCTAACATTTCAGTGTGGGCACTCAGTGGAGCCTTTTGTGCTCTGGATCCCCTAGAGAGCTGCTTGGGTCGCATTCTTCCACAGAGAGCTCTCAATTTTGCAGAGCAGAACTAACTGCTTTGGTGGACGGTTTAACCTTTTTGGAGTTGAGCTACTCCAGATACTAAGTCTTGGGCCTGGCCTCCAACTTTTTTCTGCCCTCTGAAAGAGATTAGTGACTGTGAGCTAGCAAGGAGGCCCTCTGACTTTCACTTAACTATCCGTCAGTGACTAATCCCTCTTAGCTTTTCTTGATGTTTCCTCAGAATATCAATCGTTCTTAGTAATAATCACCCAATTGCATTGTGTTATTTATTGTTACTATGTCTCTCCTATTTCTCAGATAATTCACACAATGCACCAGCTAATGTTTTTTCTTCCACTTGCATAATATCCTAGTTTAGGGCTCTGGAGAGATTTTTTTTTTCTTTTAATGTTTATTTGTTTTTGAGAGAGAGAGAGAGGGAGAGAGAGAGAGAGAGAGAGAGAGAGAGAGAATGAGCAGGGGAGAGGCACAGAGAGGGGGAGACACAGAATCTGAAGCAGGCTCCAGGCTCTGAGCCGTCAGCACACAGCCAAACGCGGGGCTCGAACTCACAAACCGTGAGATCATGACCTGAGCTGAAGTCAGACACTTAACCATCCAGAAGCCCCAGGGCCCCGGAGAATTTTGGCAGTTGGACTGCCACGTGTGCCAGAGATTCTAGTGCTCCATCTGCTACTACCCATAGAGGTCCTTCCTGCCAGGGGGTAGCAAGTTCTACAATTCCAACTTGGTGTTTTCTTTCTTGAAATCCACTGATCCCAGAATCAACTGTTGCAGGTGCGTTCCCCAGGACCACACCCTGAGATGTAGTTTGGACACACTCTCCCTCACTCTTTCCGAGACTGATGTAAGGTTTCTTCTCTCTTTCTTAAATTTCCATCTTTCTGACCAGAAGCTCACAAGTTCTGCTGAGCCACAGAGCCAAAGAGTTCTTGATGTTAGCCACAGAGAACTCCCAGACCACTGAGCTGAAATCCTAGAGAAATCTTTAAAGGGTTATAGTGAAAATTAATTTGTTGGTTAATTAATTTATTAAAAAACACATTTTGGGGTGCCTGGAACACACATTTCGTCACTACAGTGTTGACACATGTATACTTTCCCATATACAGAATGCTAGAAATATTTACCTCAGCATGACTGCCAAATTCATGGTGTTTAGAAGCATAAATACAGGCTTTCAATGTAAATATTTCAGAAAGCTGTTAAGATTTGTAGAAACTCTTCTATCATACCACCCTTGGGGCCTTGTTATAGACTCTGTCCAGATATAGGCACTGTGGTCAAATCTTGAGTTCTATACATAGTTTAGAAAGCTGTGTTCCTTAGGAAAACAACTGAATGCTAGATCCCTAATTATATAATAGAGAATATAACTTATGTGCTTATTCATTTCCTAAAGGTAGTGTAAGCATCAATTATAATAATACCCATGAAGTATTTGGAGCTTTTTAATGATAAATAAAAAATATTACTGGGAAGAATTTTTTTTTAATGTGTATTCATTTTTTTGAGAGAGAGAGTGACAGAGTGAGAGCAGGGGAGGGGCAGAGAGAGAGAGAGAGAGAGAGAGAGAGAGAGGGAGGGAGACACAGAGTCCAAAGCAGGTTCCACACTGTCAGCACAGAGCACTCTGCGGGGCTTGAACTCAGTAACCGTGAGATCATGACCTGAGCCGAAGTCAGAAAAGTAACTGACTGAGCCACCCAGGTGCCCCAGAAGAATTTTTTTTTTTATTAACATTATTCTATAAACTAATAGTAATTTCACATTTTTTCAGTACGAATAAAGACGTATATACTTGCCAGGCAGTATTCATTCTTCTACTGATTAACCACACTTGATGATTTAGGAACTCACCTCCTTAAATTATTGCAAGATCAAAACATACTAAAATGTTAGAAATCAAAGCTTTATTGAGGCTGCAAAAGGATTTTGGTAATAAATCAAGTTAAAAGAGGTTGTTTTATCTAAAGTTGAAAAAAAAGGGGGGGCGCCTGAGTGGCTTAGTCGGTTAAGGGCCCAGCTCTTGGTTTTGGCTCAGTTCAGTTTCGTGGTTTTGTGAGTTTGAGCTCCGCATCTGCCAGTGCGGACTTCTTGGGATTTTCTCTCTCCCTCTGTCTCTGCTCTGCCCCTCACTCATGATGTCTCTCTCTCTCTCAAAATAATTTTAAAAAGTTGAAAAAACCCACATGGTTTATAGGTATTTTCTGCAGTGTTGAGGCTGGTGAATTTAGAGAAATTCCAGAATGAATACTGAAAATATAAATATGGTTAAGCCAGAACAGAAATACTGGTGTCAAGGTAATGTGATCAAGGCAAATTTACCTTGGCTAATTCCAGACCCTTATTAAGTTGCCATTTCTTTCACTAGTGGCTCAGCAGTAGCCTTTTCATTATATCGTTAGAATCTTTTTTTTTTCTATGGGATAATTATTTTTATGGTTTTTCCTCTAAGACTGTTTGGAGCTTAGCAAGGTATAGAGTCAATCCAGAGAATGGAATGCAATATCAGGTGACAGAAAGCAGGTAGATATTTTGTTAGGTTTTTTTGGACGTACTGATCCTTCCTTCTCTCAAGATCTATGAAGAGTCTGAGATTTTCCTCTGCTTGCCAGCTAACAAATTAGTCTGCCTCAGTTTCATAAAAGATAGCGGGAAACATGAGACCCCTAGGTCACAGACAGCTAAACGTGATGAACAAGCAATGGTTAAAGGTAGGCATGTGGATGACACAGAAGGGATGTTTGGCTGATTGTAAAGGGATGGGAGAGAGAAGAATGGAGAGAAAAGTTTCCATGCAGAGAGCATATTCTGTGCGAAAGCCAAGAAGCACCAGGGAACCTCGGAATGTTCCGCTTTTACAGTCATGAATTTTGACGGCCTTGCTAGAAAGTGTTCCCTGTCAGAAGCAAGACTTGAAAAGGTGGCACTTGGCAAAAAGTAGTGCTGAACACTTGATGATATAATGCAGTTTGATCTATGTTCTGCTTTGGTGCACGGTTTTGGCTGACAAGCAGTGGGAAGTTTCAGTTGCCTTGCCTAAGAATATGTTTTACTGTCCTATGACAGTGGCTCAGATACTAGTTTATTTTAAAGTTTACTGCAGATCTGGGGCACCTGGGTGGCTCAGTCAGTTAAGCATCTGACTCTTGATTTTAGCTCAAGTCATAATCTCACGGTTCATGAGTTTGAGCCCAGCATCGGGCTCTGCCTTGACAGTGCAGAACCTGCTTGGGATTCTCTCTCTCTCTCTCTCTCTCTCTCTCTCTCTCTCTCTCTCCCCCTAACCCACTCTCTCTCTCTCTCAAAATAAATAAATTTAAAAAAGTGTATTTGATCACCAGGAGCTATCCTAATACATAAGAAATGCACTTTAGAGCAAAAAAATAATCATGGTACCCACCCTAAATCAACTTCTTTTTTTCCTTCTTTTCCAGAGATCTCTGCATTGGTAGTACACAAAACTTTGACTTTTAATAACAAAATCATAATAATTCTAAATGTTGGTGTTTTTAGCTTCCCATACTCAATGCCCAGCTGTGTGTGCTGTTATTTTTCTGGGCAACATAATCCTCTTCTATGGCCCAATGTACACCTCCAAATGTTCATGACTCCCAACTTCTTAGATTGACATTCCTTTTTTTTTTTTCCCTAAAGTTTATTTTATTTAGAGAGACAGAGGAAGAGAGCAATCAGGGGAGGGGCAGAGAGAGAGGGCAAGAGAGAATCTCAAGCACTGACAGTGCAGAGCCTGACACAGGGCTCTAACCCACGAACCGTGGGATCATGACATGAGCTGAAATCAAGAGTTGAACGATCAACCAACAGAGTCACCAGCTGCTCTGGATTGACATTCTTAACTGCTTTCTCAGCTTGTCTATGTGGTTACATCACAAGCACTTAGCATCCTAAATATTCAGAACTGCATTAATTTATGTGACATGGAACATTCTTCTCTATATTTCTTATTTATCTGTTTTACTTTATTTATCTGTTTTACTTTTGTTACCGTTCTCAGCCTGTTACCCACCTTGTATATTTCACCTCCTAAATATTTTCTTGAATTTTTTTTATTTAAAAAATTTTTAATGTTTTTTTTTTTTTTTTTGAGAGAGAGAGAGATAGAGTGCAAACAGTGGATGCTGGGGTAGCAGAAAGAGAGGGAGACACAGAAACCAAAGCAGGGTGCAAGCTTTGAGCTGTCAGCACAGAGCCCGATGTGGGGCTGGGACCGACGAACCTTGAGATCATGACCTGAGCTGAAGTCAGACGCTTAACCAACTGAGCCACCCAGGTGCCCCAGTATTTTCTTGAATTTATACTCACTATCTCAATTGTGCTACCTCGGCAGGTTCTCATTTTCTTACTTGTGTCACTATGTAGAGAAATTTAAAAGTGGAAGTGATAAAGGAATGGATATAGTAGACAAACCCAGAGAGATGCTGTTGGCAGAGAACAGGAAGGTGCGGAGGCTGCAGGGATGGAGCCATCAGAGAAGAGGCAGGACCTGGTGGTGTTTTGAGGCTTTCGCTTCATGTCTTTGCCAAAGGGCTTTCCAGCTGCAGGGTCAATAGCATTGCGAGACAAAGTCCTGTTCTGGCCCGCTCTCAGGATGTAGAGTGTGACAGTGTCGCTGCCCTCAGAGATAAGCAGAGTGTTATGTTGGAGTACAGCATCTAAAGAGAACTTCTACTCCACAGTCTTAGCTTTTCAGTGAGTGAAGGCAAAGAAGTTAAACCCAAGCTGGGGACAGAACGGGAAGGTGTAGCCCCAAGGGCCCTTTTGTGTAGCATATACAAGGGCAAGGGTGGTAGTTCACATATACAGGATGGTTACTGAGGAACACAGGGGCACGTGGTTCAGGGTGGCAGTCACAGCTACAACCACACCAGGACAAATACATTCTTAAACAATATGTGGATTCACTCATTTACCCAACACATTTAGTGAGTTATTACTGTGCACCAGTCACTTGTCTAGCCCTTGTGGAAATAGCTGTGAACAAGAAGTCACAGCCCTTAGGCAGCTTCCTTGTGGTGGAGTCTGACAATACTTGTGTTCTCGCCTCGAAATATATATTTTTTTAAATAAAGGATTCTTTTTGTAATGTTTATTTATTTATTTTGAGAGAGAGCATGGATGCATGAGTGGGGGAGGGGCAGAGAGCGAGAGAGAGAGAGAATCCCAAGCAGCCTCCATGCTCAGCATGTGCCCAACGCAGGGCTCAAACTCATGAACCATGAAATTATGACCTGAACCAAAATCAGGAGTCAGATGCATAACTGACTCAGCCACCCAGGCGCCCCTCCTCAGAGGAGAATTTCAAGCAGTGGTAAATGCTGTGGGAAAAAGCATGGAGAGAGTGTTGGAGATAAAGACTGTTTGGTATTGGTCAGTGCGGGAAGGCTTCATGGACAAGGTAACATATGAGCTGAGATCTGAATACAGTAAGGAACCAAACCCTGCAGTGATCTAGGTGAAGTAGGTTCCATACAGACCAATTAGCAAGTTCGAAAGATTCTTTATATTCTGGTTCTGTGGGTCAGGTCAGGATACTGTTTGTGAGAGGGGAAGACATGGGAGCTGTGAGTCACCTGCATTTTCCCTGCCTTTCTGAGAAAAGAAATAATGCAGAGGATAAGGCCAGTGCACAGAGTAACTGTGCTGTTGCTGCATTTGATCGCTCTGTCCCTGATTCCATACACGTTTTTGTGCTGTCGCTTTGTCTGCAATGTCAAACACGTACTTCCTTGCTAGCAAGGCTGAAGAGACGTCTGTGAGACTTCCCAAGGCCTCCACAGTCTCCCTTCACTCAGTGAGCTCTCTTTCCCCACCAGTGTGCTGCTCCAACAGTGCAATGGCCCAGTGACTTGTATGGCTTCTCCACCCTCCCTCACCCCCCCGGACCCACGGACCAGCACAGTAACCTCCTTGAGGGTAGAAGGTGTCCTCTACTAACATTTAATATTGCCTTCCTTTTGATTATAGGCACGTGCATGATAGGCTGTGAATGCCAGTGTCTGTCATTAGCAGAAATAACATTTTTTGGACACTTTATTCCAGTTACAGGTATTAGAAAACATCATTTATGCTCCTCACTCTTTTGAGTTTATGTTAGTTACTAGACTCATCTCTGTAGATATCTAATGCATTAAAAGAAATAACTTACTCTATTATAGATTTTTGTATTTCAATAAGTATTTTTCAAAATAATTGGTTTCCTGAGTTGTCCCATGTAGCATTTTATGCCTTGAGAAAACTTATTCTGAAATGGGGTCCCTAGATTTTATTGTACCATTACGGGTGTCTATGGTACAAGAAATTATAAATATTTCTGGTTTAAACTCAACTGATATATGTGAAAATGATCTAGGCAAATCAGAGACCATCTTTACTCTTACCCGCTCTCTCTGGGTGATCTCATCAATTCTCCTGGCATGTTGGTCTTTACCAACACATTCTGATGACTCTATCATGAGGCCAGTCCACTTCTTTGAGCTAGGGCTTAGGTATTTTGTTGCGTATTTGCCATCTTCACTTGATGTCTCTGAGTCATCTCAAATTTAACATATCCAAGATGGAACCCATTACCCTCCCCTCCCAAATCTGTTCCCGCCCAGGCCTGGCCAATGAGGAATGTTCACCCTGTGGTTCAAGCCAGAAATTAGTAGTTGGCTTTGGTTCCCCCTTTTTCTGTTACCCAAACATCCAATCCATGAGAAGGTCCTGTCGGCCCTACTTTAACTTGAAAGTGCCCACTTCTCTCCATCTCCACTGTTCCCAGGCTGATCCAAGTCACCAACATGCGCTTTGCCTAGATAATTGCCATAGTTTCCATGTGAGTCTCTCTAGTTCTGCTTCTGCTCTTCCAGTCTGCTTTTCACAAATTAAACTGAGTTAAAACACATATTGGATCATGTCATTCCCTTCGGAGTACCCTTCAGTGACTTCTCATTGCATTTGGTATAGAATCTAAAACCCTTTGGTGCCCCTGAGTCATTCATTTCCTGCCTGCCTATCCAACCCCTTTTGTGGCATTCCTCTACTCAGTCACTATATTCTGTTCATTCCAGATTTTTTTCACTTATTCTAACTCACAGCGCTGGCTGTATTTCTTATCTTTGCTCCTCTTGTTCCTCTCTCCTTTCTCCAACCTGCTCTCTGCCCCAGGAGGCTCCGCTTGATACACTACATCATTGGTTTTTGCCTTTGGGGTCCATGGGTGGATGAATAGGGTGGCTTAGCTGGAGATCTGAGGGAGGGGTTATTTCTTCCCTGGCACTTCTGGCTGGCTCCATTCTTTAATTGGTCAAGGCCTCTCAAGGCATCCTGATGTGATACCTCTTTCCTTCTGGGTTCTGGTAACACATGGCTTTTCTCATCTTTTTGGCTTGGGGCGGTAAGAGCTCATGTATTACCAAGCCCATGCTGCTGCCTTCCCGCTCACAATTTTGCAAGTAGTTGTTTTCATGAAAATCCTCCTCTAATCAGCCCAGCTTGATTGTGTCTGTTGTTCCTGCTCGGACCTTGGCTCTCTGAATTTTTTCCTGTTTCAAGGCATTTCCATGTCCTGTTCTTCTACCTGGAATGTACTGTCCATGATTCTTTGCATGGCTGATATATATTTTTAATTTTTTTTGATGTTTATTTATTTTTGAGAGAGACAGAGACAGAGCTTGAGCCGGGGAGGGGCAGAGAGAGAGGGAGACACAGAATCTGAAGCAGGCTCCAGGCTCTGAGCTGTCAGCACAGAGCCCGGCATCGGGCTCAAACCCAGGCACCAAGAGATGATAACCTGACCCAAAGTTGGATGCTCAACCGACTGAGCCATCCAGGCACCCCTGCATTGCTGATATTTTTTTTAAATATCAGTTGAAACTTCTTCTTCTGAGGTGTTCTCTTTAACCAACCTAGATACAGTGAGCCCCCCTACTAAAATGTGATAGCAGTGTATTGTTTTAATTACTGCATTTATATTTGCATTTTCTCTTTGTTTTATTTATGTCTCACACCCAAGGAACTGTTAACTTTCTGAGAGCAGAGAACTTGTGTGTCTCGCTCTTGGTGTATTCATCCCCACTGACTAGCGTAGGATTTAGCCTGTAAAAATGATGATGACGATCATGTCTAAAGTAGTTTTAAAATTTACTCCATGCCAAGAATTGTCTTAAAGACTTTATATATATTAACTTCTTTAATCCTTGCAATAACTGTGTGTGTGTGTGTGTGTGTGTGTGTGTGTGTGTGTGTGTGATTGTTATTTTCCACTTTTTACTTATGAGGGCTCTGAGATGCATATGAAGTTCAGTACTTTATCCAAGGCCACACGCTATTAAGTGACTTAAGTGGAAGCTTAATATAACAAGATACATTGCACATTTGTAACATATTTTTAGCCTGTATTTTAAAGTGTTATCTAAGGAAATACATACCTCAACGGTTTCCTCTAAATGTGAAGACAAACCTTATAAATAACATAGGGTACACTTTGGATGTTAACTAATTTTTTATATATTAAAGGTGGCAGCTGACTTATTTAATGCCTCACTCACAATCAATTTTATGATTTGAATAATTTTACAGTAATCACTAAACTGTTGTATTGCATTTTTCCAAAAAACCCTTCACTCTAGATAACATTATGAGCCAAAACACAATCTTATTACCTAAAGTCCTGCTTCCTTTGTTTTGGCTTTCCCTTTTTACAAAGATGGGGATTAAAGGGCCCATGAGCCTTTTTCATATTAGTCTACGGAAACTGTCAGGAAAAAGTTAAGTCTTCATTGAAAGGATCTGCTATTAATTAGTTTCCATCAACTTGCAGAGAATAACTCTGTTTCTACATGTATAGACCAAAGACCTCTTATTATGTGTTATGATTCAAAGGATAGAGCTACTCTGTTTCATGATCTCTAACCCACATCCTAGGAATAAAAGTGTGTATGTTTGCCATTGGAAATTTACCTGTTAGATATTTATCTGTCTCACTAATAAATAGAATAATAGCATTTACCAAGTGTGTTCTACACAACACTAATGTCACAGAATGGACAGTCAACGCAGTGGTTTCCTGATCAAATAAGAAGTGAAACTCTGCACAGTGTATTGCTTTTTAAATTCACTAAATGGTTGAACAGTCAGGTCTTCTGAGAAGATCTGAAGTAAAAAAAAAAATCTGTTAATCTAGTGCTTTCAAACTTAGTTGAGCAAGATCCATTTATCTCTAGGCCATTTACTAACATATCACAAAAAATTTTCTATAGAACACATCTGGGGAAATATTGCTGGTCTTCAAAAAATTTTTATATTGGTATGAGTAAAATATTGTCTTGTAAATATGAGAATAGAAGTTGACCTTAAAATAACCTATGGAAAGCCCTCAAGAATTTCCTTTACTATTGTAGGAGAAGAAATAAATTATGTACCTATAACTTTGGTCATTCTTCCTGTTTGTACGTCCCTTTAGTAGATGTGAATTTTGGTTCCCATGAAACATGGCAGTTAACCATAGTAAATTTCATACACCTAGTAGGAATATTCTCCCATATAAAATGTGGAAGGAGATTGATTACAGGTGGTAAAGATGACGTGGTTGTGGGGGGTTTTGTTTTTGTATTTTTAGGTATTCCAAGATAAAAAGTTCTGTTTTAAATTGTTGACAAAAGTAATCTTTGTTGACAAAACACTTTGGTTTTATTCAGTTATCATTTGGAATAATTTTGAGAGAAAGGGAAATAGAGAAAGGGAAACAGAGCTATCACTCTGAGTCATGGAACATTTTTAGACAGCAAACATGATGCCAATTAGTGAATTAAGAATTAAAGGAATTTTTTTACTTTTATATATTTTTAAGTTTATTTATTGAGAGAGAGAAAGAGAGAATGAGTCGGGGAGGGGCAGAGGATTGAGCACAGAGTCCTACTTGGGGCTCCGTCCCACGATCCTGGGATCATGACCTGAGCTGAGCTCAGGGCTTAGCCACCCATGCACCCCAAAAAGAGGTTTTTTTAATGTAGAACTTAAACACAGCATCGCAAGAACAGTTATCTCTATTCATGTAACCAGATGGTGATAACTCTTAAAGCCCCCCTTTCTGGTTAGTCAGTTATATTTACCCCTACATGTGGCTTCTGTACATGTTTTCTGCCAGCCTCTACATGACTTTTGCCTCTTATGAAAAGCCTGCTTGTATTAGGCAGGTGATTTGGGTTTGTGTGGTTAGCTGAATATTGTGTTTGATTTGAATAAAGGTAGATTGGGGGCAGTTATTGGAAGAACAGTGGAGGCCTTCTCTTGTGAGTCACGTGACTTGTCTGTTTAACTTTATTATGCTGGTGAAGAAACAGCTTGAATTGTTGGGTAAGAGAACACATGCACTCCTGAGTCACAAAATCATCACCGGGGGAAGCTGTGTGACATAATTTTATTTGAGGGTTGAAATCTTGATTAAAGTGAATGGTATAGAAGGGAAGTGTGCATCCTTCCATATATCTAGGGGGCTTCTGGCATGAAGTCAATTTGTTATCCTAATGGGATGAAATGTGGCTGAGAATTCATGATACGTATAAATCACTAATGAACATATTAAACAATATTTTCAAATACATCTGTTCTAAGTCTTGGATGAATCATAAAAGTACCATCAGGGTGTAATTCCTCCAGAAGTGAAGTCCATTGTTAAGTTCAGTTTTAGAAATGAATTTTGTTAACTTGATATTCAAAGTGTTCCGAGGTTATTTTGTGGTGGAACAATAGCCTTTTGGTCAAAGCAGATACTAACTTTCCAAATTCTGGAAGGAGGAGTGAATCAAAAAGAGAGCCGAGTCCAGGCATCAGCCCTTCCTCCTCTGCATTCATGAGTTGTTTTTCTGTTAATACCACAGTCACGAGGATGGCAGTCAGTCTTTCCAGTTTCCCACAGGAATTAACCTGTGCAGGTGTCACTATTAGAGTCAATGTATCTTCTAATAAAAATTTCACAAAGGAGGGGCCCCTGGGTGGCTCAGTTGGTTAAGCGTCTGACTCTTGACTTCCTCTCAGAGCCTGATGGTTCCTCTCACGGTTCCTGAGATGGAGCCCTGCACTGGGCTCTGTGCTTGGGCTCTGCGCTTGGGCTCAAACATGGGGCGTGCTTGGGGTTCTATCTCTGCCCCTCCCTTGCTTGCCCTTACCCTCTCTCTCTTTCTAAAAATAAATAAATAAACAAATAAAAGTTTTAAAAAATTTCACACAGGAGATGGACAAGGGAGTATATGTCACACACCCCACAGCAACTACTGGAAAGAACACGTTGCTCTTTACCATTTCACCTCTGACAGCTTTACCTCTTTCCTTCTCCAATGCAGTACCGCAGTACCTTATTTGACTTGCTCCTATCTTGAAGATTTTCTGCCCAACACTTTCAATTCTTTTTTTTCTTTCATGACTAAGTCCATAGAATACACATAGGGAAATATTCCTATAGACTTTTTTTACTTTTTTTTTTTTTTTTTTTTTTTACAGAGAGAGAAAGAGCAGAGGAGGGCCAAAGAGAGAGAATCCCAAGCAGGCTCCATGCTGTCAATGCAAAGCCTGATGCGGGCCTCAAACCCACGAACCGTGAGACTATGGCCTGAGCGGAAAACAAGAGGTGGGCATTTCATCGACTGAACCTCCCAGACGCCCCAGTAAAGTATTGGCTTGTAAGAGAACAGAGTTTATCTCTATACCAACTCCTCGCTCCAATTTCATTTTCCTAACTATTTTCCCAGCACTCAGCCAAACTGAGAATCTTCCTTTGTATTGAAGCCACACTCCTTAATAGCTAAAAATAGAAATGCAAAATTTATTTTCAAATAAACTTAATTTAATTTTGAAGTAATACTGTTACATGGCACAGGACATATAGTCTGACCCTCAGAAATTTATTTGTAGGGATTCTAAGTTAACCCCAAATATAAGTTCATTGTTGTACATGAATGGTAGTGTTACTGCTTAAAAGTACATGAGGGACTATAGCTTTGCCTCCCTAGATAGCAATAATTTAGGAAGGAACACCAATGAGAATCATAAAATCATTAACATTTGAAATCTATTTACCTTATTTTTGATTTCTGTTTATTTGAAGGCTAGAACAGAATAGTTGAGATTCTTATGTAGTGGAAAAATTCCAAGTCGCATTTAAAAATAAGCGTTATTATTACATGAATGAGTTGGAATGGCTCAAACAGTTAGAAGCTGTTAGTAGCTTATTCTTACAAGGTCATATCCGAGGACATTATGAAAAATTTCAGGAAAAGTTAAGAGTCACTCCTAGTCATGTTATCTCATTGCTACCCACAGTATACTAAACAGATCCTTATATGCTGTGTGTTAGTGCTGACCACGTACCTCCAGCTGTGCACGAACAGTTCATTTAGGAAGCGATGTTTTCCTACTTTATTTAAGTGATGAGCTCTTAGCCGAGATCAAGTTAGATGTATTTAAAGAAACAATTGTTATGTAAGTTTCGATAATGCTGTTCTTACTTTGGAAATAGTTGATGACTGTGTAGTTGCTTTAGGGAAAGGAACTTTTTTTATTTATAGAAAATGTCTCCAGAATGACAACAATTGCTTTTGAAGTCACTTGCTATTTCAGCATGACCTTTCTTTAATTGAAAGGAATTAAATTTCATGAATGCGGTTAACTCCCTTTTGTTTTTTTTTATTTATTTATTTTTTAACGTTTATTTATTTTTGAGACAGAGAGAGACAGAGCATGAACAGGGGAGGGGCAGAGAGAGAGGGAGACGCAGAATCTGAAACAGGCCCCAGGCTCTGAGCTGTCAGCACAGAGCCCGACGCGGGGCTCGAACTCATGGACCGTGAGATCATGACCTGAGCCAAAGTCAGACGCTTAACCGACCAAGCCACCCAGGCGCCCCAACTCCCTTTTGTTTTAATACTCTTTTAATATTTGCTTGTCTTGCCAAGAAAAAAAAATGACATTATTGATTGACTAGACTGTTGCTGATAATATATATAGAGTCTTGGTTCTGAATAGTAATTAGCAAATTCATCATGTTAGGGTTCAGGAAACATTTGTGCATTTAACAAATGCTGAATGATAATCCGCTTTGAATTGAATGGAGCACCGTTATAGACCCTGAAACCATAACAGCAAATAAAACTAGCATAATGCCTCCTCTTATATTGTAAATATGGATATATTTAAAGCTTATATTGTAAATATGGATAAAATAATCAGGTGAAACACTCTCAGCTAGTAGTAAGTGATATGAAAGGAGGAAAATGGATAAAAATGAGAAGGGATAAAAGTGCTGTGATTTTAAGGAGGGCAGAAATGATCGCTTCTCTGGGGAGGTGCAAGAGCTAAAAGAACTGAAGGGGTGAACCCGTATGTATATTTGGGGGAAGAGCATTCCTGGCAGAGGAGAGAGCAAGTGCAAAGGCCCTGCAGGAAAGTGCTTGTTGAGTTCTTGGAAGAAACAGTGATTGGCGTTTGGTGAGTAAGGGAAAGAATTATCAGATCGTAGGTCAGAGGATATCCAGGGACTAGACCAGGTCCAATTTTGTAGGTCAAGGTTAGGATTTTGTATGTTAAGTGTGGAGGGAAGCTGTGGAAAACTTTGTGCCTGGCGTTGACATAATCTTACATAATTTTAAATAATTATTTGGATTGGGGCGCCTGGGTGGCTCAGTTGGTTAAGTGTCTGACTTCAGCTCAGGTCATGATCTCACGGTTCGTGAGTTCAAGCCCTGCGTCGGGCTCTGTGCTGACCGCTCGGAGCCTGTTTGCGATTCTGTGTCTCCCTCTCTCTCTGACCCTCCCCCATTCATGCTCTGTCTCTCTCTGTCTCAAAAATAAATAAATGTTAAAAAAATTTTAAATAAAAAAATAAATAATTATTTGGATTGATTATTTAATCCCAGTGATCATTTATGACGTTGTATGACATATAGGCTGGAAGAGAATACAAGTCTACTGTAATAGAAAATGTGAAAATAGGGGAGCCTGGGTGGCTGAGTCAGTTACGTGTCAGACTTCGGTTCAGGTCATGATCTCACACTTGGTGAGTTTGAGCCCCACATCAGGCTCTCTGATGTCAGCACAGAACCCCCTTCATATCTGTCCCCCTTTCTCTGTGCCCCTCCCCTACCTGCTCTCTCTCTCTCTTTCTCTCTCACTCATATAAATGGACATAAAAAATGTGAAAATGAATAGGGACTTGCGGTGGGGCAGTGTTAGTAGAAAAGTCAAAATTGGTTCAATTCTGTTTATATCTTAAAGAAAAAGATAGCATGGTTTGCTATTGGATTGTATGTTGGTAAGCAAGGAAGAGAAAAGTCAGGGATGACTTTCCAGGATGACTCCAGGATTTTTCACCTGGGCACTTGGGTGAATATTGGTACCATTTACTGAAATAGAGAAAATTCAGAGAAGGGAAGGTTTGAAGAGAAATAAAGAATTTAATTTTAGATGTTAAGTTTCCTATGCCTATTGGACATCAAGGAGTAGATACTGAATTAACCTGTTGGGTACACAAGCACAGAGCTCAGGGGAGAGGTTGAGGCCAGAGATATAAATAATTTATTAGTGCAGAGGTTGTATTTAAATTTTTTTTCAACGTTTTTTATTTATTTTTGGGACAGAGAGAGACAGAGCATGAATGGGGGAGGGGCAGAGAGAGAGGGAGACACAGAATCGGAAACAGGCTCCAGGCTCCGAGCCATCAGCCCAGAGCCTGACGCGGGGCTCGAACTCACAGACCGCGAGATCGTGACCTGGCTGAAGTCGGACGCTTAACCGACTGCGCCACCCAGGCGCCCCCAGAGGTTGTATTTAAAAACCACGGGAATGGATGTGATCACAAAGGGAGTAAGTACAGAGAAGAGATGAAACATAAAAGCTGAGAGCTAAGTTCTTGGAGGAAGTCAAAGAGACCGTAAAGAATCTGCTGGCAAGGTCGGAGGAGAATCGGGAGGATAGGGTATCTAGAAAATCATTTAAAAAAAAAAACTATTTTAAGTAGGAAAAAGTGTGCTGAAAGCTCTGAAAGGTAGAGGAAGATGGGGCAGACAGATAATCATGAACTTGGTAACATGGAGATCAGTAGGCATCTTTGAAAGTGGTTTTAGTGCAGTGGCAAAGATGAGGACCAGAGGAGGAGAGAAAGTGCACCAAGCAGTTATTGATCCTCACAAGAATTTTGCTGTATAGGAAGGATGAGAAATGAAGAAGCTGATAAGGGATAAAGAGTCAAGAATGTTTACATATTTTTTTTTAGGTAAACTATATTACATGTTTGTATAAAGATGGAAATTATCCCTTCAACTGTAAGAGGTGATGTTGCAGAAGAAAACGTGATCAATTGCAGAAGTGAAGTCCTTCGATAGACAAACTAGGATTGGCTGCATTGCTGAAGTGGTGGGCTTACTATTTTTTTTTAATTAAAAAAATGTTTATTTATTTTGAGAGACAGAGTTTGACTGGCGCAGGGGCAGAGAAAAAGGGAGAGAGAATCCCAAGCAGACTCCATGCTGTCAGAGCCTGTCCCAGGGCTCAATCCCACAAACTATGAGCTCATGACCTAAGCCGAAATCTGGAGTTGGTCACTTAACCATCTGAGCCAGCCAGGCACCCCAAAGGGACTTATTTTTAAATCTCTATGATGGAAGTGAAGACCAAGTATATGAGTGTGGTTGCCAGTATGTTGTTAGTTTTAGAAATGGAAAGATCCAGAAGTTCTCTTCCAATTGCTCATATTTTCTCATTGAAATATTAAAAATGTCATGTGCTGACAGAGAGGGGATTTTGGAAAATGAAGGATCTAGGAGAAGGTAATACCTAAAGGATGCATTCAAAGAGACGCAGTGTGAATTCGCTGAGGAAAATAGTACAATGGCAGGACAATATTAAGGGCCTACTCAGTGTTCATGACTGTTAATGTATAGTCAGAATGGCCGGGTGATTTTGTTCTAGCCATATTCAGTTTCTCAGAAACAGACTAAAGTAATCAAAGTTGGCTCTAATCTTAAGCGGAGTTTGTGAAGGGGGGGTTGAAATCTAAAAGAAGGGTAGAAGAATTGAAGGTGAATGAGAGTGAGTGGAAGGATGGACAGTGGGAAGACGATTTGGGTAAAATGAGAACAATGGTGTCATTTGTATTTATGCAGTATATTACAAATTATTGTATGACCTCTAATTTCTTTCCTTCTGTGTATGCTCTCTGAAAAGAAAAGTAGTTATTAGTCTTACTGGCAAGCACCCAGTGCCAAAAGTCAGCTCAACATCCTCCTGTCCAGTAGACCTAGGATTCTGTGTTGACAGAGTCACTAAGGAAATTGTTTTAGGAGCTACTAAGTATCAAATTTCTAGACTGAAAAATAAATTTTTATTTATTTATTTATTTATTTATTTATTTATTTACTTACTTATTTTAATTCTTAACTCATGAAGGCGACTTGCGCATGCTGCAGAAACTACCGGCTCATGGAGATCAATCCGCTGGTTCTTTGGTGTCACGTCTGAGCAGGGTATTAGATCTTGGAGTCTGATTTTCTTTTGATGAAGCAAAGAATGTTTCTGTTGGATGGAAGTCAGAGATGACAGCTTTAGCATCTGTGGAGCAGTAAGGAGAAATAAAAACAGCAGGTTTTGGGGTAAGAAGATGTCGAGGATGAGGGGCTGGAGTTGCAGCTAATTGCAACACACAGCTGGCTATGCGCAGGCTTTGTGCTCTGGTCTAGTGTTCAGACGTGGGAGGCTCTGTATGTGTCGGTGCCCAAATATGGCGCTGCAGGGCGCTCCATGTGGCATTACTGAATGTGATAACAAACGGATACATTTTGAAACACAAATTGATTAAATACATTTTCATTCTTTAAAAAAAAGACCCCCTTCTGTGCTCTCTTATAACTACACAAAGCAATTATATTTTGTTGTTCTATTTATTTGGGGAAAAAAAGCTGGTAATAAGGTATTCTGTGTTTCTCTTCGCTAATGGCTTAGAGATAGGTTGAAGGGGCAGCCACCAAGTGTTCCATTATATAGTTGAAGAAAATGTCTATTCTTAATGACACTTCTTTTTTAAAAGGATTTTCATAAACTTATTATTACCAAACAAAGTGTCTTAAATTCATCCAGAATTTAAAAAAACAGAGACCTATTGCATTCAGTTTAATATGCTTTTATATTGGAATCATTTATTAAGCCCTAAGAGCAACCACAAAATTATCCTCAATAAAACAGCATGTTACACCCATTGTGCTATTAACCATCAACGATGCTTATGGAGGATCATCCTCATAGAATAATCATTGCTTTATGAGATTCTCTGGTGAAGAAGTTGTCAACCTGTGGCCTTAGGAACCCTTGAAATGTTACATATCATTTTGTGTATTTGTATATTTTCGGGAGAGAAGAACTGAAACTTTTATCAGATTCTCATAAAGTCTCTGATCTCTTAAAAATATTAATAATTATTACAGTTATAAAACTAAGACAATGATCTCCTTTGCAGACTAATTGGATCTACCTATTAGCAATATGATTTTAAGGACGCCCGAGTGGCCCAGTTGGTGTAGTGTCTGACTCTTGATTTCAGCCCAGGTCATGTTCCCAGTGTTGTGGGATCAAACCCTCTGTGCACAGCGTGGAGCCTGCTTAAGATTATTTGTCTTTCTCCCTGTGCCCCTTTCTCTTGCTCACACACACACGCACACACACACACACACACTCTCTCTCTCTCTCTCTCTCTCTCTCTCTCTTTCTCTCTAAAATAGAAATAAAAAATAAAGAAATATTATTTTAAGAGAAAACTACCACACTGCCTAATATATGTTCAATACGTGTTAGTTAAATTTCTACTGGCAAGGCTAAGGCAAATTGCTAAAGATCATTTTGAAAAAGAGGAAATATCAACATATTTGGAAATAAGAAGAGTAAAATGAAATTCTGATGGATCGAGGAGAGAAAGGAAAAAGTTGTATCTACTGAAGAAAGTGATAATTTCCTCAAATACTCCTCTGTGGGGCGTAGGCTCTTGTCTGTTTTTGGGTGTTCTCAGGACAGATTGTACCCCAGGGCAAGATGGATAATAGAATGTTGTTAATAATGATTATTATTAAAAAATTTTTTTAAACGCTTATTCATTTTTAAGAGACAGAGAGAGACAGAGCATGAGCAGGGGAGGGACAGAGAGAGGGAGATACAGAATGTGAAGCAGGCCCCAGGCTCCAGTTGTCAGCACAAAGCCCAAGAGGGGCCTTGAACTTGAGAATAGTGAGATCATGACCTGAGCTGAAGTCAGACACTTAACTGACAGAGCCACCCAGGCTCCCCTATGATTATTTTTATAGATCAATGACATATTTTATTTTTTTGATAAATGACATTTTAAATGAAAAAAATAAAACATCAAGTAGAGAGAGAACAATCACTTCTTCCTAGTCATTTTTAAATCCTGTTTGTAACTCTGAAACTTAATACTTAATAATGTATTATTTATTGTGTATCAGTTGATTTACATTTTTCACATTAATGTTTAGATTTGTGATTATAGATGAGTCCAAAAGAAAGAGGTTAGCTTGACACCTGGCTGATTTTCATGAAAAAAAAAAAAGTTTTCAAAGTAAAGTAGAAAAAAAGGATGATTTTCAATCAATAATGCTGGATGGATTGCATTCATATGGAAACAAAAAATTATCTTTATTCCTATAGCATTCTGTACATAATAAATCAACTCCAGATGGCTTGCAGTTGAAGTGCAAAGGGTAAAGCACTGAATTTTTTTATTTTTATTTTTTTTTAACCACAGGAGACCATCTTCATGATCCTTTGTAGGCAAAGATTTCTTAAAGTGGACACACAAAAAAAAGTGCCCATCAAAGAAGCAAGAATTTATAAACTGATCTAATGTAAAACTGAAGAATTTCGATTCATCAAAAGACCACTTTGGGGCACCTGGGTGGCTCAAGTCATGCTCTCACAGTTCTGTTCATGATCCAACTCCAAGTTAGGCTTTGTGCTGATGGTGGAGCCTACTCGGGATTCTCTCTCTCTGCCCCTCCCCCACTTGTGTGCATGCACTCTCTCTCTCTCCAAATAGATAAATAAACTTTAAAGAAGACAAAAAACAGGGGTACCTGGGTAGCTCAGTTGGTTGAGCGTCCAACTTCAGCTCAGGTCATGATCTCACAGTTCATGAGTTCAAGCCCCACATCAGGTTCTGGGCTGACAGTTCAGAGCCAGAAGCCTGCTACGGATTCTGTGTCTCCTCTCTCTCTGCTCCTCCCCCACTCATGCTGTCTCTTTCTCTTTCTCTCTGTCTCTCCCTGTCTCTCCCCCTCTTTCTCAAAAATAAATAAACATTAAAAAAAATAACCCAGAAAACAAAAGACAGCTTTAAGAGATTGAAAAGGCAACTAACCCTCAGAGTGGGAGAAGTATTCACAATACATTTATTTATAAAGTACTTATAGCCATGGTTTTTAAAGAACTACTAGAGAAAAAGGAGAGTGATCCAGTAGAAAAATTGGTGAAATTCCTGAACAACAACCAGCATATGGCAAATTAACATATGAAAGGTGTCTTAACTGAGTTATCACTTAAATGCCAATTAAACCCAATTCCATCACAGCTATCACAGTGACTGACAAACACAGAGAATACCAAGTGTTGATAAGTAGGTGAAACCATTGGAACCCTAAATACTTGAGAGTGAAAATTGGTACAACCAATTTGTAAAGCTAGTGTTAGTCACTAAATTTGAATAGATAGACAGACAGATGCATAGATAGGTATTACGTATAATGACCCAGCAATTTCACTCCTTGGCAAACATCCAGCAGAAATGTATACTTATCTCACCAGAAGATATATAAGAATGTTCATCAAAGTACAATTTGTAATGGTTCCTAACCTAAAGCTACCCAAGTGTTCCTTAACGGTATAATGGATAAATCATGGTATAGTCACACAATGGAATGCTACTGTGTAGAATGTGGATGAGTGATCCATAATAATGCACAATATGGAAGAATGTCATACATATAATGTTAAATGAAAGAAACCAGACACAACACAGTGTACCCTCTATGATTCTATTCGTGTAAAGTATGAATACAACAAAGCCATCGATAGTGATAGAAGTCAGAACAGTGGTGAGCTTAGAGGTAGTGATTGAAAGAGGGGCACGATGGTATCTTCTGGGTGCCAGTCATGGCCTGTTTCTTGACTTGGGCATTGGTTACATGAATGTGGGCCATTTGGGAAAGTTCATAGGTGCACTACATCCTTTTGAAATACCTATATTATACTTCAATAAAGAGTAACAAATTAACTTGAAATTGTCTGGAAATAAAACTAATAGTTTTTAAAATTTATTTTATATTTTTAAATTTTTAAATTTTTAATTCTTAATTTTTCTTATTTTAAAAATACAATTTATTGTCAAGTTAGCTAACATACAGTGTATACAGCATGTTGTTGGTTTTGAGGGTAGATTCCCATGATTCATCGCTTATATACAACACCCAGCGCTCATCCCCACAAGTGTCCTCCTCAATGCCTGTCACCCATTTTCCTCTCCCTGGCGCCCCCCCCACCCCAATCCACCCTCAGTTTGTTCTCTATATTTAAGAATCTCTTATGGTTTGCCTCCCTCTCTGTTTGAAACTCTTTTTTTCCCCTTCTCTTCCCCTATGGTTTTCTGTTAAGTTTCTCAAATTCCACATACGAGTGAAAACATATGATATCTGTCTTTCTCTGCCTGACCTATAGTTTTAAAATCTATTAATTTAGAAGTATAAATGCTTTGCTGGGTTCCAGTACTCTGTTATTAGTGAGGAAAATGCAGCATTGGGCAAAATATCAATGTGCTGTCTTATGACCTTCTTCTGCACTGTGGACTAAGAGGCCACAGTATGTCACCAGGGAAGTTTCCCAGGAAAGATTTCGGTAATGATGTGTGCTTCTGCAAACATATTATTTGCTGAAATAAACACTTCAACTCCTCTCAGGATTTGGAGAAACTGTTCATTAAACTGCAAGGGAATGACACAAGAATTCACTGAACAGAAAATAAATAACCTGCTATGTCTCTTTTCTCTCTCAGATAGATAACTTGGAGATTAGTGAGATTACATTGGTGAAAATTGCTGTCTTCTTCCCGACCCAAACCAAATACAAACGAACTAATTGAAAAACGTATCATATCCGATGTGTTCTAGAGGCCTTTTTTTTCCCCGTTTTAATTTCTAGGAGGAAAGTCAGTTTAGATTCCTTTCGAAACCTATACTATATTGAATGCACTTAGAAAAATGAGGTGGTAATGGGGTGAGTGGGGATTGTTATCCCAAGAAGTATTACTGGGCTTATTAATGGAACAACTCGAGCTAACAGCTTCTAGGATATGAGTCATCAATGTGGTTCTCAAGCCCTTTCTTGGAAATAGCTGTCTCCGTGCACTTTTGCATCTACATTTTTTTTGTTTGTTTGTTTGGATGGACTGTTCTGCTTAGAATCACCACCATGTGATTATTTAGATATAATTACTTTACATGGAGCCTCCTGGGAAAAGCTAAGTTAACATCTTGCTTTGTGTTTGCCTGCACGTTGGTTGGGGAGGTTTAGGCCATTACTGAAGGAGGATAATGAATAGAATCAATATCAACATTCAACACATAAAAGGAACCAAGTCATGAGAAGGAATATAAGTTATAGGGGCACCTGGTTGGCTCAGTCTGTTAAGCGTCCGACTTTGGCTCAGGTCATGGTCTCCCTGTTCCCGAGTTTAAGCCCCGCATCTGGCTCTGTGCTGAAAGCTCTGAGTATGGAGTTTGCTTCAGAGACTGTGTCTCCCTCTCTCTCTGCCCCTCCCCCATTCGAGTTCTGTCTCTTTCTTTCTCTCTCAAAAATAAATAAACGTTAAAAAAATTTAAAGTGTAAGTTATAGATCCTGTTATTTAGGAAAAAGTAGTACAGTTATCCATGCAAAGGATAAGGGTTAGGAAATGAAAGATAAAAGCATGTCTGCGAGTTATGAGGTTAAGAGAGTTAGGGGTAGGCAGCCTACAGAGGTAGCAATCAGAAATTTTCAATAAGAAACCTGAGAAATACTGCTTTTTGGTTCTCCCCAATTTGTGTAGTATGAATTATTACGTATGATAACTTGAAGCTAATTTTTTTAAAGTTTTCTCTGAAAGCTGGGGAATGTTCCCCTTTTGCCTCTTCAAACATCACTGACTGATAAGCCCTTGAAAATAGTAAGTAACCGCTGCTATTTTGGATAAAACCAGACACCAAACAAGGAGGGTTCAGAAATAATTAAGTCTAGGTAGAAATATGAGTGTGGACCACAAAATGCACTAGCAGCTGCTTGGGTCCTAGCTCAGCTCCCTGAGTAGGAGGACCTTGCTCCAAGGGATGTGGAAGATCAAGCAAGGAGAAGGTCACCGCTATCCTGCCAATAAATAATTCTCAGCAAACCTACCTATAGTAGTTTTCCAAGGCTGCTGTAACAAATTACCAGAAACTTGGTGGCTGACAGTGCTGGAGGCCAGTGTGGGCAGAGCCACACTCCCTTTGATGCTCCGTTGGAGAAAACCTTCCTTAGTTCTCGCATCTTGCTTGCCTTCTTTGTCTTGAGAACACATCACTCAAGGCTCTGTGTTCTTCTTGTTGCCTCCTCCCATTTTCTGTGTCTTCTCCGTTTATCTTTTCCAAACTCTCTCTGCCTCGCTTTGTTTCTGTGACTGATCTAAAGCCCAGCTGGGTCCTCCAGGATAAACTCCTCCTTTCAAGATCTTTAACTGAATCACATCTGCAAAGACCCTTTTTTCAACTAAGGTAACAGTCAGAGGTTCTAAGGATTAGGACATGGGTATAAATGGGTGTGTATGTGAATAAGTCTAATTTGACAGAGAGAGAGAGAGAGAGAGAGAGAGAGAGGGAGAGTCAGCCACCATGCAGGTCCCATACACAATCAAACTTTTTTTTTTTTAATACATAGCTTCAATTTTAGAATCCAAATGAGAAAAGAAGGCTGTCTTTTTCTTTTGCATTGTAACCAACTCTAATCCTGTTTAGATACCTTTTCATGTTATTCATTAGTCTGACATAGCGAGCCACAAGTTTACAGACTTGGAAAGGGACTTGCAGACTCAACGTTGCCCTCTTGACAGATGAGAAAATTGCTGACCAGTTACGTGGTCTATGACAAAGATAACAAAGTTACCTGAAGAAATGGAGCTACAACCAAGGACCTTGGTCTATTGGGCTTTCTGCTTCATGAGATTGAATGACCAGGACATTGCATACTACTTGGTTTAAGTGATTCATTCTTGCACGCTGCTCGATAAAGTTTCTTTTTCATTATTTGTCAATAAAACTAACAAATCTGATGTTTTTGTGATTAACTTGATAAGTAAACTAATAATAGTTAAATATGCATGTATGAGCTCTGCACGTGCAATGATAAATGAAATTATGGTACCCTCTCTAAAATGGAGACTATACTAAGCAAACCTTTCACAGGCACTCCTGTGTTTGTTGCCTCTCAGTTTTAGTTTCCTTATCCATTCAAGCATTTACAGTATAACTTCAAAAACTGCCGTTACTTTGAAGAAATGAAGAAATACTTAGTTTTTGTTCTTACCTTTTGGAAGGTCTATTCCTAGCCCACTAGGAATACTAATGTGAACTGCTGTATAAGAATGGCATTTCTCAGAGAAACAATAAATATCTGAACAGAGCATACACTTTCATAATACTAAATTATGCTGTTTGCAGAATTTAGGAATGCATGGCTTTACATAAAAGTACATGTGGTTGTCTTTTCTCATCATGAAGAACTTCTTTTGAAACCAGAGATAAAAGTGGAAGTCAAAGTGAATCCTGTCTACCCATGGGAGGATTCAGATGTCTACAACATAAAAACAGAGAATCCAATTACAAAAATAATGAGAAACTATGTGTGTCTGTGAAGGCAGGAAAAAGGGAGGGAGGGATACCAAGATTGAACAGGAGAGAGAGTAATAGGAGCTTTATAAATTCAGAATCATAGGGGAAGATAAAAGGTTGTTTACAGCGCTTTGATGAACCCATGGCCAGTCTCTGTATATCTTTATGTTTATGATCAAAAGTGCTATTTGTGTGATACTTCTGTGAATAAGTCTAATTTGACTGAAAGCTAACTTAATGTGATAAATTTTATTGTAGATTTGGCAGTATCCTTCGCACTTCCTACCCCATCTGAAGAACTTTGAGATCAAGGGAGTGGATTAGTCTTTGAGAGTTAAAATTTAATCAACACCCTGGACATTAGGAAAACAGTACCTGAAAAAAAGTTCTTGTCTTCCGAGATGCTAGACCTGATATAATCTGTCTGAAGTAACCTTTTACAGATAGGATGTGTCAATGTGAAGTGGTTTTAGAGATGAGCCAGGTAAATATACATAGAAAAAAAAAGTTCTAGAGACACATTTATTTTAAATATTTATTTTTGAGAGAGAGAGAGAGAAAGAGAGAGAGCACTCATGCGAACGGTGGGGAGCAGAGAGAGAGGGCGACAGAGGATCAGAAGGGAGCTCTGCTCTGACAGTGGAGAGCCCAATGTGGGGCTCGAACTCAGGATCTCACGAACTGTGAGATCATGACCTGGCCTAAAGTTGGACACTTAATGGACTGAATCATCCAGGTGCCCCAAGATACACATTTTTGACACTCATGTTAGCACCATCCAAGAAAAAGACTTGGCCCACAAACTTTGAGATCTCCAGCTTATTGTTTAGTGGATTCACATATTTATTTATATTGACAGGGGCAAAGAAAATACAGCCTCTTTTTAAATAATAAAAAAATTAATCATTTGAATTTTCATCATAAATATCTTGCTGTAAATGGGGATGGCAGCCAGAGATTTGACTGCAAACTGGTAATTTAATCTAATGTAATAATGAAAGAACCTTCTAGATAAATGCTCAGTCTTAGAACTCTACCCTCTTCCACATTTCTTTTCAAGCTGCCATTTGGTCATAAAGGAAAGGGAATGACATGTGTCCTCTTGCTGGTATCTGCTGAATATAACTGGTGTGGATAACTGTCTAACTAATAATAGCTGGCCTCTTTCTTTTTAAGGAAATTAAAAAGAAATTTTTTTAAGTTTATCTATTTTGGGAGAGAGAGCTAGAGTGAACAGGGGTGGAGCAGGGAGAGAGGGGGAGACAGAGAATCTCAAGCAGGCTCCTCACCAGCACCACAGAGCCTGACGCAGGGCTCGAACTCACAAACAGTGAGATCATGACCTGAGCTGGAACCAAGAGTCGGAAGATCAACCACCTGAGCTACCCAGGCGCCCCACAGCTAGTCTATTTCTATGTTGTGTCAAGGCAATTCCCACGTTTTTCGCAGCTAACCTTGGCTGCCTGTGGCAGGATAAACTCCCTAACCTGGTCTGTTAGACTCTTAGTTTTTGCCTTGGGATGTCCCTCTGTTTTGCTGCAGGAGACTGCCAGGGGCAGGCCCAGAGAGTGTCAACTCAGCTATCTCCTGTGTGCCCATGGGCCATATGACATCTGTAAGTTTATGTATACCATGCCACATGGGTACTGAAGGAGGCTCAGTCTTTGCCTCATTGCTTATCTTATTCTGATATGGCTGTTTCTAGATTTGCTTGGGTGTAGTTTATATGACAGTCGACTTCAGAATCCTCATTTTTTCAAACTTTTTAACTCCCCTTTCTTTGATTTTGGCCATGAGGAAGGAGAGCAGGCATGTGTCTGAGTATCTGCTTCTATGAGAACTGAAATCTTACTATCTTCTGCTTGCTATTTGGCCAACATTATACAATAAATCTGTATCAAGGCCACCAAGCCTGCATCCCAATTCCAAAATGACAGATTAAGCAATTCAGAGCATTTGTTTTTCCTATAACAACACTATTGTCTTAGAGCAGAGAGAAGTGGATTATCTTTTTTTTCTCTTTAGGTTCTTGCTATAACAAGTTGTTAACCCTCTGTTCATCCCGATTTAGGACAGAGGCCTTAGGCTGACTCTACTCATGTCACACAGCTACAGATGCCAAAGAGAAAAATATTCAAATAGTGCAAACAATAGCCCCCCATTTTACAATCCCCATCGCATTATTCCCATTCGGGTGCCTGAAGTAGGCTATGAGAGGGTCAGACATGATTGGCGATATTCATCACAAGTCTCAGAGACAAATTGGAGAAAAGAGAAATCTGTCATGTATTTTCCATCCTTGACACAGTTTATATATAATTTCAGTATAAATTTCATTTCTTCTCATAATCCTAAAGGGTTTGAGATGCCTGCCCTGAGAAATAATTTTTTTAAAGTGAACATTTTCCTAGACATGCAGTTGGGCTGGGTTTTCAAAGTCTGTTTAGTCCTGTCTATGTGGGAGTTGAGGTGATAGGAAGGCATTTTTATGTGAGAGTTTTCTTTTTCTTCTTCTATTAACCATTAATTCCCTTAGGTTATTTGAGATCATAAACACAATTTTGGAAACATGCCTTTGGGCACGAATTACCTAATGTAGTGTTTATATGACTCTGTTCCTATACTTCCCTGAATCAATTTTTATTCTTTGTTTTTTCCATATAGCACTCTATTTTCTGTATGTTTCAAAGGTAATCAACCTGAGATAGACTATAGAATACACTCTTTGGGTGATGAAGCCTGTCCAAGTCTCATTGTGTTTTTTATGAGCATTTACACTCTGAAAGTAAAGTATAGGTCCTCGGCTCTCTGTTCAGTTTTTGCCTGGTTCCTAGCTTTGGCAGCCCCTATTTATTTGTATGGATTCCAAAAGTGTGAATGAAGTCGAACTATGATCTGTAGGCCTCGGCTGATCCTCCTGCTGTTTGAGAGATTCCCAGTATCAAGGAACCAAATTTAAGTATGACCTCTCCAAGGTCATCTCAGACCACTCTCTCTCACCTCCTTGGGCCATGTTGGCCTCATCTGTGTCCTTTGGGGCTCTACGATCAGTCTTCTTTCCCAGCAACATGACTGCACTGCATTTGGTATGATTTCTTCATTTTGCAATGTCATCTCTTTACAAAGGCCTCCTCTGACTTTTCAAACCAAGCCATGCCACTTCCCCGCCAAACTTCTTTCCATCAATCATGTTTTATTGCATCATGGTTTTCTTTCCACATGACATTTATCATGACTCTTTGCTAGCACTGCCCTAACAAAGTACCACACAGACTCAGTGGCTTAAACTACAGAAGTTTATTTTCTCACAGTTCTGGGGGTTAAGAATTCCGGGATCGTTTCTTCTGAGGCTTCTTTCCTTGACCGGTAGATGGCCATCTCCATCTTCTCAATGTGTCTCAGTGTAGTGAGATAGAATCCATTCCTGTTCAGCTTTCCTCTTATAAAGATACCGGTCCTACTGGATTAGGACCTACCCTAATGACCTCATTTTAACTTAATTACCTCTTAAAGACCCTATCTCCAAATACAGTCACACTCTGAGGTACTGGGGGTTAGGATTCCCATATGACTCCTATGAATTTTGGGGAACACAATTCAATGATCTGTAACTACGAATAACTGTAATAATACGATTCTTTATTGACTTCTTTGTTTTTCTTTCTTTCTTCTCCCCTGGAAGACAAAGTTAGAGCTTTGTCTTTCTTCACAAGAACATGACCCCCTAGACTAGTGCCTGGCTCAGAGCACATACTCACTGATCTTTATTTTTCATGTAAATGAAAATTAGGTAGAAATATGATATATGATTTTCTCCAATCTAAAGATTTACTCACTACTGGCATTACTACAATTCACCTTACTATATCCTTTGATTTGCACATATAAAGAAATGTAAGAAGGGGCGCCTGGGTGGCTCAGTCGGTTAAGCGGCGACTTCGGCTCAGGTCACGATCTCGCGGTCCGTGAGTTCGAGCCCCGCGTCGGGCTCTGTGCTGACAGCTCAGAGCCTGGAGCCTGTTTCAGATTCTGTGTCTCCCTCTCTCTGACCTTCCCCCATTCATGCTCTGTCTCTCTCTGTCTCAAAAATAAATAAATGTAAAAAAAAAAAAAAAGAAAAGAAATGTAAGAAAAAGATGTAAAGTGTAGCAGTTTCTTGTTCTAAGCTGATCCCCTGAACTAAGTAGGGGGTACTCAGCAATGGCTCCCTTTCCTTTCTGTTGCCACCCTTTCCATGTGATTATACACTAGAAGCTCAGGTTTTCTTGCTGCATCAGTAAAACATAAAGCTTATTTTCTCCTTATTTTAACAGAACATTTCTACTCCTGAAATGCCTTAATACTAAAATGTCTTTGAAGTTATTCTGTTGCATCCACATGACTCCTGAAACAGAATGCTACGGGCACCAGTGGCAGTTGCAACAAAGTTTATTACAATAAGAGGCAAGGCCGACCGATCGGGACCAACACTCTTGACAAGAGTGTGGCTGACCGATTGGGACCAACACTCTTGATAAGAGTGTGGCCGACCGATTGGGACCAACACTCTTGTCAAGAGTGTTGCCGACCGATCGGGAACAACACTCTTGTCAAGAGTGTGGCCTCGAACAGCCGGGGTACAGAGTTTTTAAAGCTGATCACATCGTTTTATCATTATCTGGGAACAGAACAGAGAAACAGTTCCCAGATGAGTTAGAAACAGTTGCCAGATGAGTCAGAAACAGTTATTGAATGAGGTGATTATTTTAGACTTTCTGCCGCTAAGTTGCAACCAGTGGATCTCCTTGACCTTGTCTCTGACGCTCTTTTTTGAGCTTTTGTTTCCTTCATTGGTAAAGCCTGATTCACAAGAGTGTGAAGTATGATTTACAAGAGTAAAAGCAAGGTTGTTATCTTTTGACCTTCAGTGTCAGAACGAAGTTGTTATCTTTCAAGCTAAGCGTTAGCCCTACAGTACAATTTAACCCTTACAATTCCTTTAGGCTAAAACATTATTAGCACCATTTTTCTTTCTTTTTTTAATGTTTGTATTTATTTTTGAGACAGAGAGAGACAGCATGAATAGGGGAGGGTCAGAGAGAGAAAGGGAGACACAGAATCTGAAGTAGGCTCCAGGTTCCAAGCTGTCAGCACAGAGCCCGACGCGGAGCTCGAACTCACAAGCCATGAGATCATGACCTGACCGAAGTCCGACGCTTAACCGACTGAGCCACCCAGGCGCCCCTAGCACCATTTTTCTATATCTGGCCTTTCCCCCCAAATGAATTCAGTTGTCCCATTACATTCACTCGCGATATTGCCGATGTCATGCAGCCCCACGTGACCTAAATGATTTTGTTGCTGTTGTTAATTGTGTGATCTGACAATGCTGCATTTGACTGAGCTCCATAATCTTGGAATACAGTGAGGATCAAGAAATATCCATCTTTATGTCTGTAAAATGACTTACCACAAAGAAACATCCTACCCCGTATGACTTAAGACCCATGAATGCCCGTGACAAGGCCAGACATGTGATTAGCTAATTTGTTTTGCCCCAAAGGTCACTTAGAGCAAAATATTTGTGAATCAGACTTTATATGTCCCTCCTTCCCCTGGGCCCCTGAACTTTGACCCACTTTCAGCTTGAGCCAACATACAGCCTTTCCTGAGAATTGGCTGACTAGGCTGTACAACAGTGTCTTACCTGTAGTCAGATCGTGCTACCCGCATTCATCCTGCTTTGTCACATGTGATAGTTACTTGTATGTGTCCACTTGACAAGGCTAGGGGATGGATGCCCAGAGAGCTGGTAAAACACTGTTTCTGGATGTTTCTGGGACAGCATCCCTGGAAGAGATTAGTGTTTGAATCAGGAGACCGAATGAGGAAGTCTGAGCTCACGAGTGCATGTGGGCATCATCTGATCCCTGAGGGCCTGAATAGAACAAAAAGGCAGAGCAAGGATGACTTTGACTCTTTGTTTGAGCTCAGACATCCGTGCTCTGCCCTTGAACACAGGTGCTCCTGTTTATGGCACTTTGAACTCAGACCAGGGCTTACACCTGGGCCCCTTGACTCTCAGGCCTTCCGACTCTGACTGAATGACCCCACTGCCTTTTGTGCTTCTCCAATTTGCTCTAGTATAACTATATACATCCTACTCTTTCTGTTTCCTCTGGAAAATTGTGCCTAATACCCCACTCCTGGCTCTTTCTAGCATAATCTACTCCTCCCTTTCTGTTTACCTTTGGAGAAGCTTGCACATCAGAACTTTCTCCCTATTGCAATTGTCTCCCTCCCCCCACTGAAATGATACTTTTGAATAAAGTCTTTTCTTAGCTAGGTCTGAGTTTGTTTTTTCCTTTTATAAATGTATCATTGGAACATTATATTACTTGAAGACAAGAAAGTGCAATATGTGTATGTAGCTTTCAATACTCTGTCTTGACTTTTATATGAGTTAAATAAAAGAGAACAAAGACCACTCAAAGGACAGGTTCACTTCATCCTGTTTTTGATAAGCTTAAATCTTAGCAGCCACTGCCACTATAGAAAATGCATCTACATTTTATTATTTATTTATTTGTTTATTTATTTAATGTTTATTTATTTTTGAGAGACAGAGAGACAGCACGCAAGCAGGGAAGGGGTGGAGAGTGAGGGAGACACAAAATCTGAAGCAGACTCCAGGCCCTGAGCTGTCAGCACAGAGCCCGACGTGGGGCTCGAACCCATGAACTCTGAGATCATGACCTGAGCTGAAGTTGGATGCTCAACCAACTGAGCCACCCAGGCGCCCCTGCATATACATTTTAGGATGCACATTACTGCTCATTCTTATGATTTTTCTCAATATTATATGTTGAAAATGAAGGGGCGCCTGGGTGGCTCAGTCGGTTGGGCGGCCGACTTCAGCTCAGGTCATGATCTCACGGTCCGTGAGTTCGAGCCCCGCGTTGGGCTCTGTGCTGACAGCTCAGAGCCTGGAGCCTGTTTCAGATTCTGTGTCTCCCTCTCTCTGTGACCCTCCCCCGTTCATGCTCTGTCTCTCTCTGTCTCAAAAATAAATAAATGTTAAAAAAAAAAAAAGAAAAGAAAAAAAGAAAATGTAAGTGAGACTTTGTGTGGGTTAAGGAAAATAGATTGGCTTGTTGCTGATTCCTGGTGAAATGGTCTTGTTTTAGGGATTCAAATTTGTAAAAACACCAAAAAATTTTTTTTGAAAGCTTGCTAATAAGTTAAAAACAATAAATAATACGAATTCTGTAAAAACTTGATATATTTTATTAACTTGAGTACAATAATTTTTTCTCCATTTGACATTTTGGAATTGGCATACTTTTCCTGTAAAGAGCCACAAAGTTCATGGGTCCTGAAGATCACTCCCAGCTCTAATGATTTACTAGAACAACTCACACAACTGAGAAAAGCTATTGTATTCATAGTTACAGTTTATTACAGTGAAAGAATGCCTATTAAAACCTGCAAAGGTAAAATGTGCAGAGGGTCCAAGAGAAATCAGGCTCAAGCTTCCATTGTCCTCTGTTAATGGAGTTGTATGGACAATGCTTAATTCCTGTAGCAACAATGCATGAAAATGTAGGTTAGTTCTTGCTAACTATTGAAACTTACTCAAGCCTTGGTATTCAGAGTTTTTATTGAGATTGGTCTTCCAGGTTCTCCAGAGGTCATAAACTGACCATTGTGACCTAAGGACCCCACCATAAATTGCACATTTTTAAAACATTTTTTAAAGTTTATTTATTTATTTTTAGCAAGAGACAGAGAGAGGGCAAATGGAAGAGCAGAGAGAGAGAGAGAGAGGGAGAGAGAGAGTCCCAGGCAGGCTCAGATGTGGGGCTTGAACTCATGAACCATGAGATCATGACCTGAGCTGAAGTCAGATGCTTAACCAACAGAGCCACCCAGGCGCACCCGCCCCCCCTCCAATAAATTACAGTTTTAGCATGAACTGTCTCGCATGGCCCAAGGTCTCAAATAAACAAAGACACTGTTACCAGAAAGGGTATTCCAAAGGCATAGAGGCTATCTTCCCAGGGCCAGTCAAAGGCCAGAACTTTCTTTGGAAGCTACAAGGTTTGAACACCTCAGACTGAAGTCTACCCTCTTTCTGTAATGGGCCAGGTGGTAAATATTTTTGGCTGTGTGGGCTATGTGGTCTCAGTCACAGCTACTCAGTTCTGCCATTATAATGCAGAAGGAGCCATAGATAATATATAAATGAATGAGCATTATTGTTGTTTCCAATGAAGTTTTATTCACAAAAACAGGTAGAAGGCCAAATTTAACCCATAGGCTATAATTTGTGAACCCTAGAATAGGGAATGCAACAGAAAATTGAATGTTGGGAGCTCCAGACTGAATCCCATTGAGTGAATAGCCTTGCTTTATCTTCATTTCTAAAGAAGACTAAAGATATGATGTTGCAAGGAATTGCTTCTAACATGATGAATAGCTGGTAACCTGAAGAACTTTTTATACTTTTGGGGTGCCTGGGTGACTCAGTTGGTTAAGCATCCCACACTTGATTTCAGCTCAGGTCATGATCTCATGGTTCATGAGAACAAGCCTTTGCTGGGGATTCTCTCCCTGCCTCTCTGCCCACTCCCTGCTGCACTCTCAAAATAAATAAATAAACTTAAAAAAATTACACTTTTCCAATAAATTTTAAACTGTATGTCTGTTACATAAATAATAAATGACAATCCTCATACTTAAAAAATAAATTTATTTTCCCCTTTAGGAAATACCAAAATCATCTGAAATAAGGCTAAACAGGGAATTGTAACATTCCCAGGTAAAAAAGCAGATTGTTTGTAGTAAAAGGATGGTGGAGTTTTTAAATAATTTGGTAAAATTGATAATTTTGTCACATGGTCTGTTGCCTTTTTTGTTATTGTTTTTCTTAAAGTTTACTTGAGATAGAGACAGAGCATGTTGGGGGGGGGGGACGGGCAGAGAGAGAAAAGAGAGAGAGAATTCCCAAGCAGGCTCTCCACTGTCAGTGCAGAGCCTGATACGTAATTCTCTCTCTCTCATGCACTTCGAGATCATGATCTGAGCCAAAACCAAGAGTCAGTTGCTTAAGTGACTGAGCCACCCAGGTGCCCCTGGTCTGTTTACTTCTTTGCAGAATCCTTGTTGTTTTAATTTTCTTTCATGAGTTAGTAAAGGTTTCAAGCTGAGTGTAACACAAAGTTTTGAAAACAATAGTTATTTTCATTATTATGTGGGATTTTCAGATCATAAGCCATCAGAGAAAGACACATCGGTTTGGTTTTATTTTCTTAATAGAGCTAAGAAATCCTGGTCTGGAACTACTCAAATGTTTGTCCAGAACAGAAGATGCCAACTCTGCAGATGAGCCTCTGTGTCTGATCGGAATAGGTGGATGTGCAGAGCTGGAAACCGGGGGCTAGGAAACATGGTCAGGGTGGGAATCCCAGCAAGCTGCTCAGTGGCCTAGTTGTGACCTTGGGCATCTTTCATTTCACTCTGAGTCTCCTTAGACTAACCAACAGATTAGATGGTTCTTACAGGTTTGTGAAAAGATTTAAATCAGGTGTTATAACTGAAAGTGCTCAGCACATAACAGAAAATCAGTTGCTATTATAGTAACTGAAATTTACAGAGTATTTTCTACGCAGTAAGCATGATGCTAAAGTAGCTTTCACACATTTCCCCATTTAACCCGCGTAGCAACTCAGTGAGGCAGGCTCTACTGCTGTTCCCACTTTACAGAAGAGAAGCACGTATAGCCTGATTAGGAACTGAAAGCACTGCGTCAAAGGAACAATTGGTGATAGAGCTGTCTGCTGAGCATTTAGTTCTCTCTCCCTGAATCCCCAGTTCATGCTCCTGACCACTGTCCCAGCGCAAAATAGCAGCCTGGAGTTGTGTCATGACCATAATGCTTTGTTTTGTTGTTTTGTCTTTTAAAACTCATCAAGGTTCACATCAGTGTTAACTTTCTGGATTCTCTTACATACTGTGAATATACATAGCAGCAACCATCGCTAGCTGAGAAGTAGCTCTTTCCCCTGGGGTGAGGTGAGTGCTTTCCAGTGTATCTCTACTCCTGACTGCGTTATGCTGGGCAGCCTGTAATCATTCCCTTATCTAATCCTTGCAACACCACACTCTATTCATGTTACTTAGTTTCTTTCCATCAGAGAAGTTAAGGGACAATCTTAAAATGATAAGTTATAAAACTGTGGATTGGGAAAGGCCCTCCAGCCATCTCATTTGGTGGTCTCTAAATTAAAAAAAAATTTTTTTAATGTTTATTTGTTTTTGAGAGAGGGAGACAGTGCACGTGCACGCTAGTGGGAGAGGAGCAGAGAAAGAGGGGTACAGAAGATCTGAAGTGGGCTCTTCACTGACAGCAGAGAGCCTGACGTGGGCTCAAGAACTGTGAGATCATGACCTGAACTCAAGTCAAATGCTTAATGAATGGAGCCACGCAGGCACCCTGCTCTCCAAATTTTTTTTTTTTAATTTTTTTTTAACGTTTATTTTTGAGACAGAAAGAGACAGAGCATGAACAGGGGAGGGTCAGAGAGAGGGAGACACAGAATCCCAAACAGGCTCCAGGCTCTGAGCTGTCAGCACAGAGCCCGACGTGGGGCTCGAACTCACGGACTGAGAGATCATGACCTGAGCCGAAGTCGGACGCTTAACCGACTGAGCCACCCAGGCGCCCCGGTCTCCAAATTTTTTGATTGTATGTCTCTATCAAAAATATCTTAAATTTCTGCTCACAATACATGTATATTTGATACCTACAATATTGTCAATTCATAATCAAACTTCATTTCTTTTAAACTACACATGTATTTTTAATGTTTTTAAACTTTTAATGTTTATTTTTGAGAGAGAGAGACAGAGCGTGAGTGGGGGAGGGGCAGAGAGAGAGGGAGACAGAATCTGAAGCAGGCTTCAGGCTCTGAGCTGTCACCACAGAGCCTGATGTGAGGCTTTAACTCACTGACCTCAAGATCGTGACCTAAGCCGAAGTCAGATGCTTGACCAACTGAGCCACACAGGTGCCCCTCTTTTAAAGAATATTTTATGCAAATATTTTCTAATATTTTCTTCCTATGCTCACTTGATTGTGTTGCACAATTCTGCAGCCATATGCCTCCTGCTTTGGGATTCTCCAAGTGGCCTACTTATAGAAGCCAGGGTCTTCTCTGAAACTAGTCTGGCATTACTTATTGCTAATCTAGTCCCTTTGGTTTTTCTCTGTAATTCCCTATAAAATAGTAAAAACTTGATTTCAGAATCAAAGTTATGCTAGATGACAGAAATGTTCCAACCAACATTGATTTTTAATTTTTTTGATGGAATAAGCCTTATGCTTCTTTTGACAGGTAGGTCAAAAAATCAGATGATATGTTATTACCAGTATGTTATTACCAGCTTGTCTTAGTTATTACCAGCCTTAGTTCTGTGGCTAAGTTTTAAAATAATTATAGAAAGGTAAATCTTGTTTTTAAAAGCTCAGCAACATCTTAATTTTAGGGTACTATTAGAGATCTCAGGACAGATTGAGATGATAAGAGAAGAAAGATTGTTTTTGATCACTTTCTTAACTTTTACTTCGAAAAATCATGGAGGATAAATTTTTTATTATATGTGCATTAAAATATCAATCATTAAAAGTAGACAGATGTCTTTTCAGCTATCCAGAAAAAGAACATAAATACGGAGAAGTACTACTCAGCTGCAATGATACTCTACACAGATGTAACATTCTATCATTTCTCAACATTGACTCAATGTTTCTCAGGCAATTTTATCTCTTTTATTTATTTATTTACTTTTTTGAGAGGGAGAGGCTGCAAGCAAGCGAGGCACAGAGGGAGAGAGGGAAGGAGAGAGAGAATCCCACCTGGGGCAGAGAGAGAGAGAGGGAGAGAGAGAGAAAAAAAAGAGAAAGAGAGAGAAGCTGGGCTCACCCGAAATGGGGCTCGAGTTTACAAACTGGGAGATCATGACCTGAGCCAAAGTCAGACGCTTAACCAACTGAGCCACCCAGGTGCCCAATTTTATTACCTTTAAAGGAATTCTTTAACTGCTTTTGTTCTTTTAACTTAAGAAATTTAATTTGGGGGAAAGGTTTGGCAACATAGTCCCTGTTGAATAATAGTTTATTTTCTCACTTTTAATTAATCAATAGCACATAAATCTGAATACTAAGATTTGGTATTATCACAAGATAATCAGTTAATCCTATTAAATTGATGATATGTTTAAAAACAAGCACATAGGCTTATTTTTCAACTTGTCTGGTATTTTTGAAGGTAAATTTCTGTTTTCTTTTTTGTAGTTGTCAGGCTTTGTGAATCACTAAAATAGTTTTACGCTTTTAAAATAATCTTTTTTGTGAGCGACCCCTGCCACTCAGGGGACTGGAAGTGGATGTCTTGTTGGGCTCCCCGGTCCTGGGAATTGGTCTTATTTTATAGTTTGGAATTATTTTTTCTATAGGGAATCTTACACATCCAAAGCTTATTTGATATTACTGATCTCGAGTGTTTGGTCTGAATTTTGCTATAACATCAAATTTTTTTATACTAAGACTTGTGGGGTTTGAAATCTGTTTACAAATGTGACTTAGGGCTAACCAGTGATACATGATGACCAGCTACTACCCAGTGATGGTTTCTTTCTTCTCAATCTAATTGGGAAAGGATTTGAGAAATGAACACAGCAAGAACAGAAGTCTAGGGTGGATTGGACGCTATGCGGTGTTTCCCGTACCAATGAATCTTTTATATCTTACACCAATTAAAGGTTGCTCGATGGCTGCTCTTGCTGGATTCCCGCCTCTTATTCCCCAGCTTAAGTCCCTGTGTTGCCTGTCGGCATCCTTATTTTCCTACAATTCTAGTTCTGCAAACATTTCACAGTTACTCATTATGTCACTGTCTTCCATCATTTACTTATTTATGATAGAATTTTTAACATTTTTACATGAAAATGTTTCTTTCCACATGAGGTTTTGAAATCCTATAAGGGATGGATTTTATCACTAAAAAAAAAGGGGTGAGGGTTCAGATCCCTTTTAGGGCTCCTAGCAACTGTACTCATTTTAAATTTACCAAACTGCAAAAAATGCGTTTTTGTTTTTGTTTTTGTTTTTTTAAATATTAGTTTGACTTAAAAATTAAGTTTTAACTTAGCCAGTCTCTATTTGGATAATTTCTAGAGCACTAAGAATCTTGGTCACACATTCTCTGTTCCATGCTTCCTTTTCTAATTGGGTTTGATTTTTATTCTGTATCTGATTGTTTTCCCTGATGTTAATGATCTGTATATTCCTTCCTTTTCCTTCCTATTCATGCCCTGAGGACAGACTATTTTCTCCCCTCCACTCTCCCTCCTAACTTCAGCCTCAGGAAGGTTCATTTTAATTCTTCATTTTATTATTTCTCAGTTTGGCCATTTCACAGTATTGTCTTCTTAGTTTGCTGTCTATAAAAAACGAGTCTTCAGTTATTTTGATACTACCCAAGTATTTTAAAATAGCCCAACAATCAAATAGAGTGTCAGAAACTAGCAGGAGACCTTCAGTTGTCCATTCTCTCCCTGTCCCCAAGTCACAGGATCCCATGTTTTAGCAGAAGCAAAGGCCAGAATCAAAAGAACATTTTTCTGTCTTTGTGGCACCCACAAATGACTCTGTGACTACATGTAAACATGTGGTGACTTCTGTGAATGTGTCATAGCCTTTTTTCTCCATTTTTTTAACCCCTCTTTATTCCTGCTGTCCGAAACATGAATCTGATTCCTGGAGTTCTAACGTCCCTTGTGAACCATGAAGATGAGGACTACACCCTATAGGTGATAAAGCAAAGAGCTGAAAGGGACCTTGATTCCTAAAGGCTCCATGGACCAGACCTTCCACTTTCCTCCAGCTTCTTAAGCAATAAAATCTCTCTTGCCTGAACCAGTATGATTTTAGTCTCTGCTACTGTTAGGTGATTCTAATTCTAACTGATATACGCAGAGTTAAATATATTAATATATATTTATATTATATTATGTTTATATTTGTATTATATTATATATATTTATGTATATTAATATATAAAATTCCTTAATTCTCACACAAGTCCTCTAGAATTTCTGAGATATAGGTCATTTATTCAGTAGAAGTATGATACTCTTCCTAAAATAATCATATATATATATATATATATATATGTGTGTGTGTGTGTGTGTGTAGATGTATATGTAATATATACACATATATGTGTATATGCATATATGTGTATCTATATATAATAGATACACATATATGTGTGTATATGTATGTGTATAGAGCTCCTAGCAACTATGTATATGTATATGTATATATGTATTAGTAGCTTATTCAAATTTATGGGGTTGTTTATTCATAATGAAATCTGAAATTTCTAATCTGTAGAAATAATGCCAAAATATGGCAGTTATTTACAGTCACAGATCATTTTAGAGCCACGTCTCACCGGTAACCTTGTTTTCATCTTCTCTTTTGCAATCATGAGCGGTGCTTTCACATCTATCTCTTGGGTCCTTCCTTATAATCTGCAAAATTTTAATTAATGCTTCTGTTACTTGAGTTGACTTGTATAATTTTTAAGCTACTTGGATGAAAACAGTCATTTGACAGAGATGACTTGGCAGTTTTATAAACTGGTAATTGGAAATCAATGCGTTCTCTGCTTCGGGCAGAAAACATAATGAACAGGCCAGACTATAGGGACAAAAGTTTATATGTTAATACTATTAAAAGGTCAGAACTGTACTAATTAAATTAAACCTGTGAGGCATTCCCAGGACCACCTCTGAATTATAATGTCCCCTCAGAGAATATAAGGTTGGGCAGGTGATAGTTGTATTCCCCTGAGTTACTCACCAAGTATGCTTAAGAGATATTGTGCATACATTTAAGTATAGTGTATAGTATGCATGTAATAAAATGTAAGCAAAAATAATTAAGTGAAATAAAATTTCTGTTAAAAATGAGAAAGGATACCACCCTTTAAAGTAATATTCAGGGGTACCAGGGTAGCTCCGTCGGTTAAGCTTCCAACCTCGGCTCAGGTCATGATCTCACACCCCGTGTCCAGCTCTGTGCTGACAGCTCAGAGCCTGGAGCGTGCTTCCTATTCTGTGTCTCCCTCTCTCTCTGCCCCTCCCCTTCTCACACTCTGTCTTTCTCCCTCTCAAAAATAAATAAACATTAAAAAAATAAAAAATAAAAAAAATATTATTCAGATCTGCCAAGACTTAAAATAGAAATACATTATACATTTACATTTTAGGTTAAAGTTCATTTCTTTAAGAAGGCTCCCTATTGCTTATACTTATATAGCTGTTTGTATTTACCTATAATATAATACCTCACAAACTTATCAAAGTTAGTGGTATTTATTTCTGTCATCCCTGATTAAGTAAAAATGTTCTTTGAAGGTGGGGTTGCTTTTTTTATATTCTTCACTTCAAAGATCAGTTTTAGACATATGGCAGATAATCAGAGGGTGTGTTGAAAACATTGGATGAATAAATACATGAATGAATGGCTGAAGAAATGACTGAATGAGCTTGGAGAATGCTCCTTGTTTACCTTTAGCTTTGTGAAACATGGTGGTGGTGAGGTGGTTTTTGTCGGTTGTGTACAAGAGTGTAGAAAAGTGTCTGGGTCATAATAATGTTATTTTGTGGAGCAAACATTTATCCAGGTAATGTTATCTGGAACTTTGTTTTTGTTCATTTAATCATGTCAACAGTTTTATGAAGTAGATGATATTATCCCACTATCTTTATTTGGTATATACACCACAGCTGCCTTGCTGGAAAAGTCCAGTTGGTGGGTCTGTATCAGTCTCCTAGGATGGCAGTAGCATTCATTTCTTTAGCCTGCCCCACCTGATTGGCTGCCTGGACCACTGTTGTGACAAAGATTCTGAAGCGTCCTCTAGGAAAGATAGCCTTGTAGGTTTTCCTATCAGGGATGGGCACGTGGGGAATGGAAGAAGACATACCGTATGTCACAGAAATGTGTTTGAGAAAAGTATTCTTCAGTCTATTTTCCTATAATTGAAAAGCACTTGGGGTGCCTGGGTGGCTCAGTCAGTTGAGTGTCTGACTCTTAATTTTGGCTCAGGTCATGATCCCAGGGTCGGGGGATCATGCCCGGTGTCAGGCTCTGTGCTGGGCGTGGAGCCGGCTTAAGATTCTCTCTCTCATACCATATGATTTCACTCATATGTGGAATTTAAGAAACAAAACATGAACATATGGGAAACGGAGGAAAAACAGAAGAGAGGGAACCAAACCACAAGAGACTGTCAATGGTAGAGAACAAACTGTGGGTTAATGGAGGGACGTGGGTGGGAGATGGGCTAGATGGCTGATCGGTATTAAGGAGGGCACTTTTTCCAGTATTGGGTGTTGTATGTAAGTGATGAATCATGAATCACTGAATTCTATTCCTGAAACCAGTATTGCAGGGTGCCTGGGTGGCTCAGGCAGCTGAGCTTCCAACTTTGGCTTAGGTCATGATCTTATGGTTCAGTTTGTGAATTTGAGTCCCGCATAGGGCTCTCTGCTGTCAGAACAGAACCTGCTTTGGATCCTCTGTCCCCCCCCTCTCTGCTCCTCCCTGCTTGTGCTCTCTCTGTCAAAAGTAAACATTAAAAAAAAGTATATGAGTTTCCATTAAAAAAAACCAATTTAGCTAACTAAAATTTAAATTTAAAAAAGGGGGGAAAACATTCTCTCTCTCTTCCCCTCCCCTCTCTCTGTCTCTAAAATAATAATAATAAATAAATAATTCAAAAGCTTTCATTTTCTCATCTTCTCTGAGATTGGCATTTAATTCTTGGGTTTCCTTTTTGATTTCTGAGTTAAATGGAATTAAGCATCAATCCTGTTCTCAACATTAATACTTATATATAATGTGATCTTGAGTAAGTTATTCATAAACCTTAAAAACTCAATTTTGTTCTTTCAAAAAAAGGATGTTAATAATAGTACTTATCTCATAAGACTTTTGTGATGATTAAATTTAAAGTATATAAAGCACTTTGATTTGTGCTTGGTTATAAGTAACTCTTCAATAAATGTTAGCTGTAATAATTTTATTCTCATATTAGTGCTTTGAGGTTTTAAAACCAATAAGGAAGCTTTACTATTAAATAGATCTCTGGCTTTTTTTTTCCCTCTGAGGGTGGCCATGCTTCCAAAAGTAAGTGATTTCATGTAGAGAATTGCTAGGAAAGAGAAGCTTGACCTGTAAAAAATAAATTGGAAAATGTCTGTGAGAGATAAGCCTTCATGACAAGTATTTTGGAGAAGTGAAATAGAAGTCAAGAAATTCCAAAAGTTTAAATTTGATAAATTCAAGCCCCTGAATGAGATTTGTAGTATTTTAAAAGTTAAAGCCAATGCCAGAACCCAGATATATCTGTGGGCTTAGTCCAGGTATTTAGCAAGCAGCTGGACACTGAGATGGGCAATCTACCGTTTCCTCGTAGTAAGTTTAAAAAGGATAGGCAGAAAGTGTCCCTGGGTCATTTTTTCTTTTAATTTTTTTTTTAATGTTCATTTATGTTTGAGAGACAGAGAGATACAGATTGTGAGTGAGGGAAGGGCAGAGAGAGAGGGAGACAGAGAATCTGAAACGGGCTCCAGGCTCTGAGCTGCCAGTACAGAACCTGATGTGGGGCTCAGACTCGTGAAGTGTGAGATCATGACCTGAGCTGAAGTTGGACGCTTAACCCACTGAGCCACCCAGGTGCCCTGAGAGTGTCCCTGAGTCTTTGACTGTGAAATTGACATTCTAAATGGAAATAGATGAATGGGCCTTCTGGAGTGGGTACAGAATAAACTGATACAGTGTGCATTGGTGTTAGAGTTTAACTGGCTTTCATTCTTCAGTAGATGCCAAAGGTATGTTCTCTTTTAAAGAAAAGAAAATTTCTTACATCCATACATTAAAAAATTTTTTTTTAATGTTTATTTATTTTTGAGAAAGAGAGAGAGGCAGAGCACAAGCAGGGGAGGAGCAGAAAGAGAGGGAGACACAGAATCTGAAACAGTCTCCAGGCTGAGCTGTCAGCCCAGAGGCAGATGCGGGGCTCAAACTCACAAACTGTGAGATCATGACCTGAGCCGAAGTCGGATGCTTAACCAACTGAGCCACGCAGGCACCCCATCCATACATTTTTTTAAACTGTGAAATTATATTCTGTAGAGAATTGATGATAAGATAAACACATTTTTCTTCTAAAAGCTGATAGTGGGAAATGTGGTTAAATACCTTTTGTCACTCAGTTAATAAAATGTTAAGAAGCCATGAAAATGATAATTATTTAGGTATCGCCATGGAAAATTACAATATTAAACATTAAATGAAAATATAGAACAGAGCAATGAATATGAAATTTGAACATAATTACATAAAATATGTGACTAGACAAAATCCTGGTAGGAGATATACAAATGTTAGAATTGGTATCCTATTAAGGTAGAGAGAGATGTCATAGTTTTCCCCCAAACTTAAAGCTGTACAAATCAGCAAAGCTGCTATTTGATAATTTTTGTTTTAAAAAATTAAAAGATGAAGGAAAATGATTTTGTGGGGTGATCCAAAAGGTTTCTGTTACAAATACATGGTATTTAAAAAATATAACTTACATTTTTTCTTAAAAAAAATTTTTTTTAATGTTTAGTTTTGAGAGAGAGAGCATGAGCAGGGGAAGGGCAGAGAGAGAGGGAAACATAGAATCTGAAATAGAGTCCAGGCTCTGACCTTTCAGCAGAGAGCCCACTGCAAGGTTTGAGCTCATGAACTATGAGATCATGACCTGAGCTGAAGTCGGATGCTTAACCAACTGAGCCGTCCAGGATCCCCTTAAATTGTTTTCTTGTATAACAACCTTACATGCACTTTTATTCCCGGGTATCCATATACTAGCACCTAAAGAGATGCTTTACATCTTTCACATTACTAAAGCCCCAGTTAGGATGGAAAGATACCCAGGTAATCGAAGGAGAATCTGAACTAGTTTTTTTAAGTTTATTTATTTATTTTGAGACAGAGGGAGCATGAGTGAGGGAGAGACAGAGAATCCCAAGCAGCCTTCAGGCTGTCAAGGAAGGGGCTGACATGGGGCTCAATCTTACAAACGGTGAGGTCATGATCTGACCTGAAACCAACAGTCAGATGCTTAACCAAATGAGCACATAGGTGCCTCAAATCTGCACTGACTTTTGGGGGTTGTGTTTTTTTAAAATTCCCAAGGTATTTGATAACATATAAAAAACACTTATATTGTGAATTGTTATGGAAAATAAGTTTCGCAATTCAATAGTGTGCTCTTATACTCCTATGAGATGCCCCCTCAAGAAATGTCATGAGGTTGACGAGAGTGATACAGAATGAAAGTGGGAGGGAAAAGCTGAGTTATTACGAGGTAGGAACTACCTTGATGCCATGTAATTTAGACCTAAGTTGTGGAAGATTTGTTATCCATTAGGCCCCTAATAACAGAATTCTTTAGAAAATCTGACCGAATCTAGTTTAAAGAAATAAAATAAATATCTTGGTATAAGGCTCAAAGATCTGACCAAAACACAATTCTTTTTTCTACTTCTTTGGTTTTGACTTGATTTTCAAATTGACTCTCTCCTTGTGACCCCAGATTTGGCTACAAAAGTGCCCATGTCTGGGTAAATTATACATTTAGAGCCAGCAGAGAAAAAGACATCCATTTTGATACTCCTGATAAAGAAGGGGGGAAAATTTCAATCCACAGGAAATGTTTCTTCAAATCTAGTTAATTCTGAATGACACACTCCTGTTCTTGTACAATCACTGTGGGCAGGAAAATGGAAAGATAAGATTAGCTTAAAGTAGACAGAGCTTCCTACTGGAGCAGGGAGTTGAATCAGTACTTCTAAACAGGATGTGATGAAGGAATATTTTAAATATAATTCAAAATTCTTTTGGTAGAAGAAAAGATAGATGGATACTGAAAAGGCAACTCACAATGGTTTATTACAAATGACCTAATGACCATATCCTATCAATTTTGGTAGAAGCCAAAAATTCTTTCATAGTTTAAAAATAATGAAGACTATCAGAAAACATTGTTTTAGTGTGGTTATACTTTAATTCATAGAGCAGGGGACTTTATTAATTAAATAGTTGGAGACTTTATTACCCCACTTAAATTGAGGGGTGGATCATCCAGACAGAAAATGAATAAGGAAATTTTAGCCTTAAATAACATGTTAGACCAGATGGACTAAACAGATATATAGAGAACATTCCATACAAAAGCAACAAAATACACATTCTTCTCAGTTCACATGGTAGTTTTCCAAGATAGATTTTATGTTATGCCACAAAACAAGTTTTAATAAATTAGGAGGCATGAAATCATACTAAGCATCTTTTCCAACCACAGTAGAATGAAACCAAAAATTGATTACATGAACAAAACTGGAAAATTCAAAGATATGCAGAGACCACACAACATGCTATTGAAAAATTAATGGGTCAAGAAGAAATTTAAAAATACCTTGAAATAAACAAAAATGGAACTATACCAAAAATTGTGGAATATAACAAAAGCAGTCTTAAGAGGGAAGCTTATAGCTATAAATGCCTATTTCAAGAAACAAAAAAAGCTTCCAATAAACAACTTTATGCCTTAAAGAACTAGAAAAGAAAAACAAAGCCCATAGTTAGTAGAAGGAAGAAAATGACAGAGATTAGTGCAGAAATAAATGAAGTGGAGACTAAAAAGACAATAGAAAAGATGAATGAAACTAAGAGGTGGTTCTTTGAAAAGAAACAAAATTGACAGTCCTCTAGGTAGACTCACCAAGAAAAACAGAAGTCAATAAAATGAGAAATGGAAGAGATATTACGGATGCCACTGAAGTACAAAGGATCATAAAACCACTGTGAACAATTATATACCAACAAATTGGACAATGAGGAACTGGATAAATTCCTGGAAACATATACGACCCACCTAGACTGAATCATGATGAAATAGAAAATCTGAACAGACCATTTTCTATTGGTAGATTAAATAATTAATCAAAAGACTTCCCAACAAACAAAAGTCCAGGACCAGACAGCTTCACTGGTGAATTCTACCAAACATTCAAAGACTTAATACCAATACTTCTCAAACACTTGCAAAAAATAGTAGAGGAGAGAACTCTTTCAAACTCAGTTTATGAGGCCAGCATTGCCCTGATACCAAAATTAGACAAGGATGTCACAAGAGAAGAAAATCACAGACTATTATCTCTGATGAACATAGAAATAAAAATCCATAAGAAAATATCAGCAAACCCAATTCAACAATATGTTAAAAGAATCATACACCATGATCACATGGGATTTATTCCAGGGATGCAACGATAGTTTAACATCTGCAAATCAGTCAGTATAATACCACATTAACAAAATGAAGGATAAAAATCATATGATCATCTCAGTAGATGCAGAAAAAAACACTTGGCAAAATTCAGCATTGATTTATGATAAAAACTCTTAGAAAGTGGGAACAGAAGGAACATATTTCAAGATAATAAAAACCAAGTTGCCCATTCTCACCACTTCTATTGAACATACTATTGCAAGTCCTAGCTAGAGCAATTAGGCAAGAAAAGTAAATAAAAGCATCAAAATTGGAAAGGAAAAGGTAAGATTGTAAGTTGTCTGCAGGTAATATGGTAATATATATAGAAACTCCTAAATACACCATCAAATATACCTGTTAGAACTAAATGAATTCAGTAAAGTTGCAGAATACAAAATCGGTATAGAAAATCTGTTACATTTCTATATATTAATAATCAAGTAACAGAAAAAGAAATGAAGAATATCACATTGAAAATTGAATCAAAAAGTATAAAATACCTAGGAATAAATTTATCCAAGTAGATAAATGACCAATATATTGAAAACCACAAGATATTAATGAAAGAAATTGAAGAAGACACTAATGGAAAGATATTCCACGCACATGAATTGGAAGAATTAATATGGTAAAAATATTCATACTACCCAAAGCAATCTACAGATTCAATGCAGTCCTTATCAAAATTGCAATAGCATTTTTCACAGAAATAGAAACAATAATCCTAAAGTTTGCATGGAACACCAAAAGACCCTGAATAAGCCAAAGCAATCTTGAGAAAGAACACACCTGGAGGCATCACACTCCCAGACTTTAAACTATATTATGAAGTTACAGTAATTAAAACAGAATGATATTGTCATAAAAACAAACACATCGGTCAATGGAACAGAATAAAAATCCCCAAAATAAACACATGCATATATGGTCAATTAATTTATGACAAAGGAGCCAAGAATATAAAGTGAGGATAAGATTGTCTCTTTAATAAATGGCATTGGGAGTAGACAGTCAATCAAAAGAATGAAACTGAACTATTATTTTACACCATACACAAAAATTAACTCAAAATGTATTAATGACTTGATGTAAGACCTGCAACTAGGAAACTCCTAAAAGAAAACATAGGCAATAAACTTCTTGACATGGGTCTTGGCAATTATTTTTTTAATCTCACATCAAAACCGAAAGCAACAAAAGCAAAAATAAACAGGTCAATACATCAAGCTAAAAGCTTCTGAACAGCCAAGGAAACCATCCATAAATTGAAAAGGCAGCCTATGAAATGGGAGAAAATATTTGCAAATCATGTATTTTATAAGGAGTTAATATGCAAAATACATAAAGAACTCATACAACATTGAGTTGTATGAGTTCTTTATAACTCTGATTAAACAATAGTCAGAAGATCCTAACAGACATTTTTTCTAAAGGAAACATAGAGGGCCAACAGATATGTAAAAAGATGCTCATCATCATTAATCATCTGGGAAATGCAAATCAAAACTGTGATGAGATATCACCTCATATCTGTGAGAATGGCTATTATTAAAAAGACAAGAAATATCAAGTGTTGGGGAGGATGTGGAGAAAAGGAACACTTGTGCACTCTTGGTGGGAATGTAAATTGATGCAGCCACTGTGGAAAACAGTACGGAGTTTCCTTAGAAAGAGAAAATGTGGTACAATATGATCCAGCACTTCTAGGTATTTATTCAAAGAAAACACTAAACACTAATTTGAAAACCCTCCATGTTCATTGCATCATTATTTACAGTACCAAGATTTGGAAACAGTGTAAGTGTCCACTGAAGGATGAATGGATAAAGAAATTGTGGACTGTATATACAATGGACCCCTATTCAGCCATATGGAAGGGCAAATCTTGCCATTTGTCATTTGTAACAACAAGGATGGACCTTGAGGGTATTATACTAAGTAAAATAAGTCAGACAGAAAAGATAAATATCATATGATATCTCCTATATATGGAAACTAAAACAAAACAAAACTTATATGTTGGTGGTGGAGAGTGGGAGAAATCGGTGAAGGGGGTCAAAAAGTAAATACAAAAAGAAAAAATTTAAAAATAAAATACAATGAAAGTAGTGATGACCATCACAAAACATTGTCTTATTTTAATATGAAATTTATTGTCAAATTGTTTCCATACAACACTCAGTGCTCATCCCAACAGGTGCCCTCCTCAATGCCCATCACCCACCCTCCCCTCCCTCCCACCCCCCATCAACCCTCAGTTTATTTTCAGTTTTTAAGAGTCTCTGATGGTTTGGCTCCCTCCCTCTCTAACTTTTTTTTTCTTCTCCTCCCCCATGGATAGTCTTTCCTGCTTTGTCAATGATGAGTTGGCCATACTTTTGTGGGTCCATTTCTGGAGTCTCTATTCTATTCCGTTGGTCTGTGTGTCTGTTTTTGTGCCAATATCATGCTGTCTTGATGATTACAGCTTTGTAGCAGAAGCTAAATTCTGGGATTGTGATGTCTCCCGCTTTGCTCTTCTCCTTCAAAATTATTTTGGCTATTCGGGGTCTTTTGTGGTTCCATACAAATTTTAGGATTGCTTGTTCTAGCTTCGAGAAGAATGCTGGTGCAATTTTGATTGGGATTGCATTGAATGTGTAGATTGCTTTGGGTAGTATTGACATTTTAAAAATATTTATTCTTCCAAACCATGAGCACAGAATGTTGTTCCATTTCTTTGTATCTTCTTCAATTTCCTTCATAAGCTTTCTATAGTTTTCAGATAAAACATTGTCTTAATGTGTTTAGACTTTAATTCACATAGACAACAAAGTATGAAAATGGCTTTGTTAGATAAACTTAATAACATATTTTATTTTTATTTTTTATATTTAATTTTATATTTATTTATTTATTTAATTAATTAATTTTTTTCAAGAGAGCATAAGTGAGGGAGAAGGGCAGAGAGATAGAATCTTAAGCAGGCCTCATGCTCAGCACCGAGCCTGATGCAGGGCTCAATCTCACAACCATGAGATCATGACCTGAGCCAAAATCAAGAGTTGGACGCTCAACCACCTGAGCCACCCAAGTGCCCCTACTTCCTTTAAATTAAAAAAAAAAAAAATCTTTGGGTTATAGGCAGCTCATACATTAGTAAGAGGGCTATTCTTACTTGTTGCTCACATGGAGTGTCCACTAAATGTTCCCCATACACACACTTATTAAAAAAAATCCCTTATATATTTTGATATAAGAATTTATTGTGATATCTTTCCTTAGTTGATTAATTATTAATTATTTTTCCCTATTTCCCATTGTAATGAGATCTTCATGAGGGCAGGAATTATATCTTTTTTTTTTTTTTTACCTCCATAGCCCTTTACCTTCTAGCCTAGTATAATAATATTGAATGATGAATGAATGAAATAGATTTCAAAAAAACATTTAGTGTTATTATTCTAGTCTGAACGTAGATATAATATCCATGCCACTTTTCACTGCTATAGCTACCACTAATAACAACAAAAGTCTCTATATTGTGACCCATTTTATTTTCCCAGAGTCTACAATCCTTTGATGTTTGCTTTTAAAAAAAATGGATTTCTGGGTTACTTTATATTCTAGTAAATTACCAGTCTAGCAGTTTTCTAGTGTAATTCTTGGCACAACATATAACTGGAAATCAATTAAAAGGGTCATTCATTATAAAAAATATATAAATTTCTTTCTGTACCCGTTGGAGGAAAATTTGAAGCTTTGTCTACCCCTGCCCTCAACATTCTTTACTTCTGGGTCAATTTTAATTGTCTTATATTTGTAAATATATATTTTATTTCATTTTATTTTTTTATGAAAACTATGAAGAGTTATACAGTTCTTTTTTTTAAATATGAAAGTTATTGTCAAATTGGTTTCCATATAATACCAGTGCTCATTCCAATAGGTGCCCTCCTCAATACCCATCACCCACCCTCCCCTCCCTCCCATCCCCCATCAACCCTCAGTTTGTTCTCAGTTTTTAAGAGTCTCTTATGTTTTGGATCTCTCCCTCTGTAACCTTTTTTTTTTTAATATATATTTTAAATAACTTATCAGTTAGATGACAAAATAGCTAGTTGTCAAATACCTCAGGTAGGTGGTCAGCATGTTTTTTTTCAAATTCTAAGATTAGAAAACAGAGTAATTTACTAGAAGAATGTGATTATGTGACGTAAACATCAATGGCAGAGGCTAATGGGTCCTACAGTTTTTGGTTCCAATTCACTTTCTTCTGTATGTGTATTATTGAAACGCCACTGGCATTAGATTTCTGATTATAGTATACTTCAAACAATCCATGTTTTGCAAAATTTATTTGTTAAATACTTTTTGTATCACTGCAATATTGTAAATTCACTTTGGGAGTTTCTCTCTTAAGAAAATCTTTGATAGGGGTACCTGGTTGGCTCAGTTGGTTAAGCATCCGACTTTGGCTCAGGTCACGATCTCACAGTTTGTGAGCTCAAGCCCTGCATCGGGCTCTGTGCTGACAGCTCAGAGCCTGGAGCCTGCTTCAAATTCCGTGTCTCCCTCTCTTTCTGTCCCTCCCCCATTGATGCTGTGTGTATGTGTGTGTGTGTGTGTGTGTGTGTGTGTGTGTGTCTCAAAAGTAAATAAAGATTAAAAAAATATAAAAAATCTGTCATAAACTTATTTAAAATAATCATTTACAATATAAGCAGTATTTCCTTAAACTAGTTATTTTGCAAAGAGTGTAGAGATAGGGAAACAGTATGAGATTTGGGATTGAAAGACTTTGAGTTTAAATGCTGTTCCACTACTTACCACATGTTTTATTCAAGATAAACTGATAAAACCTTTTGCTATCTAGTTTCTTCATCTGTAAAATAATGATAATAATCACTATCTTACACCCTGCTTTTGAAGACAAATTAAATAATGTTTGTAAGTTGCCTGACATGTGTAGGGACTAAATGGTAAAATTTCCTTTTCTTTTTCTTTTTTCAAATTTTAATAAATATATTTTCTTATTTTGTTTTTGCTATATTAAAAATAAAATGAGAAGATGTGGGTTATGTGGACCACCAAGTTGTAAGAGAAAGATAAGAAGAGGAGTACAGAAGAAATCAAAAGAAAAAAACCTAGATCCATTTTCTTTCCCTAATGTATTTCTTTGGTCCCAAGTTGTTTCTGTGACTCATGAGACCATGCTTGTAATGTTTATTTGTTTTTGAGAGAGAGAGAGAGAGAGAGAGAGAGAGAGAGAGAATCCAAAGCAGGCTCCAGGCTCTAAGCTGTCAGCACAGAGCCCAAAATGGGGTTTGAATCCACAAACCAGGAGATCATGACCTGAAACGAAGCTGGGCGTTTAACCAACTGAGCCACCCAGGTGCCCCAGTGAGACCAGGCTTTTAAATGGTAAGTTCTTTCAAGATTTTGAAGTCCGCAGTCTCTTTTGCTGGTTGTGGAAGCTGTGTAAGTGTTTCAGACATTTTAAGTATTCATATATTCAGTATAGTTTATTTGGTACCTACAATGTGTCCAGCGCTGCACTTACCATTGGGGGTACAAAAATCAAACTTTGTCATCCCTGCTTCTAAGGGACTCATAGTCCGTTGTTCTGGAAGGAGTGCACCCCCAATAGCAAATGGAGCGCTGTTTGCTCACTTGGCCTTTGTAGTTTTGTGTCCCTGATTGAACTAACGGGCACTCCTGCTTCATGATTTTAGCTTCTCATGCCCAATTTCTGACACAAAGTTTCTGGTTCTTTCAGACATTTACACCTTAACTCAGACCAAATGCAGTATGGCTAGATAGAAGATTGGATTATATAATGACTGCTTTGATTGATTTTATATAGATAGATTTTTGAGAGAGAGAGAGAGAGAGAGAGAGAGCGAGTGAGGAGGGGTGAAAAGAGAGGGGGAGGGAGGATCTAGAGCAGGCTTTGCTCTGACAGCACAGAGCCCGACGCAGGGCTTGAACTCACCAACCGTGAGATCATGACCTGAGCGGAAGTCAGACACTCAGCTGACTGAGCTACCCAGGCACCCCTATATATATTGTTTTTGGTGGAAATAAATTCATAAAATGACTGAGCACAAACCTTGTGTACTAAAGAGCAAGAAAGTGGAAAATACTTATGAAGAAATCTGGATTTATAGAGTAATAAAAAAATCTTATCCCTGTTCCTATTTACTCAATATAACTGCAACCCAGAACTATCCCTTGAAATTCTAGAATTTTTCCAGGTCATCAAACAATAGTTTATCTCAGATAACAGATTTTTATAGTCACATCCTCTAACTTGGATGAGTTAAACTTTGGATTTTACTTGAATTCAACAAAAACGTCATTCTTTCATTTGTATTCTGGAGTTGAACGATATAACACTATCCTCTTATTTTCTTTTTTCTTCTCTCCTTTTTTTTTTAAACTCAATCCTTCATTATTGCTTTAAGAAAACATATTTTAAGAAAAGGATATCCAATTTAATTCAGAATTTTAGTTTTCGTCTTAGTTCTAAGATTGGGGGCTAGTTCCTCCAAGAGAATGTGAGAGTAATTAGAGCAAATAGTATTATCTGTGTATATTTATGATATTTTTAAGGGACTTAAAGAGTCATGGGTATTGATTTCTACTAATGTTATATTACACATGTAACTTGAGCAAAAATTTTTCAAGAGAACTTACAAGCCAGTATTATTTGGCAGTTGTGAGACATTTATTTATTTATTTTTTGAGTATAATTGGAACCCCAAACATTAGAAATGCATGTAGAAATGTGGTACAGGTAGATAGATATTCTCCTGAGAGAGCTTTTTAGAGAATTACTATTTTTATTTAAAATGTGTGTACTTTTAGGGCATCTGGGTGGCTCAGTTTGTTAAGCATCTGACTCTTGGTTTTGGCTCAGGTCATGATCTCACAGTTTGTGAGTTCGAGCCCTGCATTGAGCCCTTCGCTGACAGTGTGGAGCCTGCTCAGGATTCTCTCTCTCCCTCTCACTCTTTCTCTCTCTCTCCTTCTCAAAATAAATAAATAAACTTAAAAAATTAAATGTGTGTACTTTCTCATTGTACTGTCACAGCAGCTTTGAATACGGGCATTTTCTTTCACTGTAGGTGAATTCAGATCTGAGAATTGACGAATAGTGGAAATTCTTTGATGTAGCAATTAACAGAGAATCCTCAGAACTATGACAGACAGATGAACAACTTACACTATTGACAAATTTCCTTATTCATTTCGAGAAGAGAGACAAGTCAAGGAACACGGTAGAGCTTTGTTCTTTAGTCTCCCTTACCTGTGAACTTCCATGGCCATGTTTGTGAAAACGTTCCTCAGGACTAACATTGCCATTATATTAAAACTGATTCTCATAGCTTTATGCAAATTCCTTATGGGGCCTAAATTCTCTTGGTTTACTCATGCTCAGTCATGCTGGGATCTCTGGAGCTGCTACTTCAGAGCGACAGAAAATTAGAAGGCATCTTAGCTAGTGTGGCTGCCTTTTTGAAGTTTTGATTTTGCCCCCCAGCATTTTCTTCTCAGGATCAATTCCTGTCCTAGAAGGGAGCCTTTTTGGTCAGTGTTGACATTTCCTATAGGTATAGTGCTTTAGCTTTTTTCAGTTCTCCAGTAACTCTCTTGCAGTGACCTGCTTGTAGAGTGGGAACGTACAGTGCAAGATATGAAGAATAATGGATCAGAGATGAGAGAAGAAGGGAAAAGCCTTGAATGACATACTTTTTAAAAATCTAAAATTTTTTTTGAGAGTTTAAATGTTTTTAGCATAAAAATACAGAGGTAAGCTGGGGCGCCTGGGTGCCTCAGTAGGTAAGCATCTGACTTCGGCTCAAGTCATGATCTCACGGTTCATGAATTCAAGCCCCACATCGGGCTCTGTGCTGACAGCTCAGTGCCTGGAGCCTGCTTCAGATTCTCTCTCTTTCTTTCTCTCTTTCTCTCTGCCCCTCCCCCACTCGTGCTCTGTCTCTCTCTTTCAAAATAAATAAACATTAAGAAAAATTTTAAAAAATATATACAGAAATAAGACTTTGTTAAAAAAGAATCCCATTGACAGTTGAACAGAGAATAGTACAGGGTGGTTCAGCCAGAGACAGAGAAAGAATAATTAATAGGAAAGATCTAATATCAGATATTTTACTTTTCTTTTCCATAAATGTAACATAGATGTTCTTTGTAAAACATTGAGTTATTAATACGTATAATATTAGTGAATTAATATGCACAATAATCATCAACAGCAATGTTGTCCTCTTTTCTGTATTGTGCTTTTGATGTTTTACCTAAAACCACTTCACCTAACTGAAGACTACAGAGATTTTCTCCCACGTTTTCATCTAGATATTTACGGCTTTAGGTTTTGCATTTAACTCTGTGGTCCATGTCCATTTGAGCTAATTTTTGGAGACGGAGCAAAGTAAGGGTCAAGGTTCATTTTGTTTGTGTATGTTTGTGATTGTTCACTGCCACTTGTTGAAAGGAATATCCTTTGAACTGCACAGTTGTAGAAAATCAGTTACCAGTGTGTGTAGGGATCTAGCAGTGGAGTCTAAATTCTTCTCCATTGATCTATATGTTCATTTTTTCCTCTAATACCATACTGTATTGATTACTGTGGCTTTATACTAAGTCTTGAAATCTGGTGGTATAAATCTACCTTCTTTGCTGTTCTTCCTTACAAGGATTTTGGCTATTCTACTTTTTTGCTTCACCACATAATTTTGGAACCAGCTTGTCAATTTCCATAAGAAATGCTGCTGAGATTTTGACTGGAATTATTAAATCTATAGAAGAGTTTCCAGAGAATTGAACATTTAAAAAATATTTATTTATCTATTTATTTATTTATTTATTTATTTATTTATTTATTTATTTAGAGAGGGATAGAAAGAAAAGGGGAGAGACAGAGGGAGAGAGAGAATCCCACTCCACTGAGTGTGGAGCCTGCTGTGGGGCTCGATTTCAACAAAGTGAGATCATGACCTGAGCCAAAACCAGGAGTCAGACACTCAACAGACCGAGCCGGCCAGGCACCCAGAGAATTGAACATTTCAACAATATAAATCATGCAATGCATGATCATAATTTATTTGCTTATACTTTGTTTCGTTAGACTTTTGAAATTTCTTTTGTCAATGTGCTGTAGTTTTGGTGTGCAAATCTTGCATTTTTTTAAGCTTTTAACTAAGTATTTAAAGTTTTCTGTACTTTTCAATTCCAATTTACAATTGTTCATTGCTAGTCTAGAGAGTCCCAATTGATTTTTGTATATTGACTTTGTATTCTGCAAACTTGCTAAACTCACTTCTTAGTTTGAGTAGCTTCTTTGGTAGAACCTTTGAGATTTTCCACCCAGACAAGCATGTTGTCTACATGTAGAAACACTTTTTTCTTCTTTTCCAATCTGTATGCCTTTTTCTGTTCTTACTTCATTGCTCTGACTAGAGAACCTCCATAATGATGTCGAATAGGAATTATGTCAGTAAAAATCCTTGTCTTGTTCTTGATTTGGGGGAGAAAGCATTAGTCTTTTGCTAGTAAGTGTAATGTTAGCTATAGAATTTTGGACAAAATTCCCTTATGTTCTCAGTTTGATGAAAAATTTTAACATCAATGCATATTGACTGTGTCACTTTTCTGTACCTATTATGATTTTTTTTTTTGCTTTTAGTGTAGTGATACTGTGAGTTATACTGATAAATTTCTGTATCTTACACCAATCTCCCTCCTGCTAGATTGTAAGCTGTACAGAACAAGGCAGTGTTGTACTTGAGCTTGTTCACACTGGCTTGTGAGAATTTGTAATATGGAATTTTGAGAATCAACCATTAAACCATTAGTAGATGGAACTCAGCCGTAGGGGGGTATTCACACAATAGAAATCTGCAAATGCCACCAATCAGGCTCTTCTTCTGGTTTTTTAATACTGCATACCCAACCATCCCTAAACTTAATAACTAAACAAGAGCATTTATTCTCGTCCAAGATATGCCACATGACAAGGTTTCATTCCCACCAGTGTCGGTGTCTACTGGTCCCATTCAGTGTCAGCTGGGCAAGATGAGGTCTAGGGGCTAGAATCATCTGAAGCTTCAATCAGTCACATGTTTGAGGCTTTAGATGGAAAGGTGTGTGTGTGTGTGTGTGCGCGCGTGTGTGTGTGTGTATGTCTGTAGAAACCTTTAATGAGGATTCAAGATGGAGGAAAAAAATTGTGTCCATGTCTCCAGGGAGATTCTCCAGGTTCTCAAGCTGGTGTTCCGCCTGCTGCTTGCCAGCCTTATCTCATCTGTGTTCCTTGTAAATGTCATCACCAGTGGGCAGCCCATGGAGGTATAAGGGGCAGGAACTTGTCTTGTTTACACAGGGAAGAATGTAGTCAGACTTGAGGCTAGAACATCTGAGGTTACTTAGGCACCTCTTATTTCGATGTAGCCACGATGATCTGTCTGGTGCACAGCCTCTGGGTAGCCAGACTTCTCATATACTGACTCAGGATTCCTTAGGTGTATATTCCAGGAGAGATACAGTCAGTCAGAAGCTATATCATCATTTATAACAAACCCCAAAGTCACCCAAGAAAACATGTGGGATGGATTTATAGGTACAGAAATATTTGGAAAATACAACATGCCATTTCAGTAATGTGTCTTAAATGTCTATGTCAATGCTTTGTACAAAGGAAGTACTCAATCAATATTTGTGGAATAAATAAATAAATCATTCATTCATTGTGTTCAGCTGACATTAAATGGAAATGAATGCGTCGTTCTGCGGTCTGGAAAGGACTGTGGTCTGGAAAAACATAGAGATCTCACCTCGGGTGCTCAAGTAGATCGATCTGGTTTCATGGTAACCCAGGCAATTCATTGCTGAGATTTCTTATTCTCTTTGCTACTGTCACAGTCTGTTGGCTCCACTCACAGGTGGGAGTAAACAGGGAGTAAGAGTATTATGTAATTTTATTTTTTCTTGAAAAGCAACTGTGAAGGAAATGAAAAGAAAAAACCCTTTCAGTGAAACACAATAAAGTTAAATGTTTTATAACATTTTTATCTTACGTTGGTCAAGGGAAAGGTTTTTTTCTCCGCATAATTGCCTCCCCTTTTACGAGTCCAAGTTGTTCAAGTGCTTGGCGTCTGGATAACAAATTCTACACACTGAGGGTGGGTCTGATGGAGCATATGGAAGGACTGAGTAGAGTCCCATCTAACTAGGCAACTGATGAGCCATGCATGACTGTTGGCAACACTCATACCAGAAGGCTATGTATGTAGTAGCACAGCATGAATTCTGCTTGGATTCCTGCCCTCGATGTGGTTGGTGCTATTGTGGTTTCTGTCTCTTGCTTTTTTATCTGTGTGATTTCTCTCTCCTCAATTTCCCTGGTCCTTAGAATCTTTTTAAAATCTTGGCTCCAAAATTAGGAAGAGAGAACATTTGCTGTGTGCCAATCTGAATCCCCTAGTTCCCACACTTGTAGTAGAGGGTTTGTAGCCTTCATTTTTGGTTTTAGAGTCATTTGTAGCTATACAGGCTGAGAAGGGTGGAACGGGGAAGTCAGTGACGTGAGGGTTTGAAAGTAGAGGGAACCTGGTTAAAATAAGTGATTCCCTGGCCATTAATTAGAGATAGATTCCCAGTGTGTGTGCATGCATACATGCACGCACACATGCGCACACACACACACACACGTGTACTCACATATACACACAGCATTAAGATATAGGAATGTTTTCTTTATGTGTGTCCAACCCATAGGATTACCAATTAACTTATCTTCTAAACCAGAGTATCTCAGAGATAATAAGAGCTATTATTAATTAAGGGCTATTGGTAATTACCTGCTGATAACAAGCATAAACCAGGGCTGTATTGGGCAAACTGGGGCTGTGTTCACCCTAACAATAACCCACGCATCTGAAGTAAAATTTCAGTGGAAATGACTCCCAGAAACAAAACATTTTTTAATATCAAAATCCTTCATGGATGGTCAGGTTTTATCAATTTTATATGAAATGTCCTGCAAGAATCATATTGGCTGGTTGAGCAGTGGTTCAGATGGTACTGGACAATTTCTAGTTGAATAAAGTTTTTAAAAATAAATACCTTTGGGCATGCATTGCTTCTCAGTAATAGTTCTGAAACTATGGCAACAGTACAACGTTCTTCGAAACCATCTCGGGCCAAAAAAAGAATATCAGAAGGTAGGTTTTATGTGATTTCTGTATGTCCAATATATTTGCAGTATAGTGACCTAGATTGCTATCTTTGGAGCTGAGCACTTGCATTGGAATCCTAGGCTCCAGTATCTGCGGAGTTGTGTCGTCATGGGCCACTCGTTAAGCTTTCCACATTTGTGTTGCTACAAGATTGAAGTTGGAATAATTCCAGTACTTGCTTCATATGGTTGTTGTGAAGATTAATTTGCTTAATAGGTAAAACAAGTACATCCCTGGCACAGAGGAAGTGCTTGATTGTGCATTTATTATTATGATTCTTTGCTTTAGTGAATAGCATTACCATCCATTTACTGCCAGAGCAAGAAACCTGGATATGATTATTGTATTCTCCTGTTATTACCAACCACTAGATGTCCAGATAATTGCCAATTATGAAAGTGTACCATTCTCTCAATGAGCTTTCCTCACCCCACTATTGTGTCTCATCCATGTGATATCCACAGGATAGCTAGCATGGCTTTTATAATGCATAATATAATAACCGCTTTCTACCTAAATCCCTTCAGTAGCTCCTCATCCTTAGAATGGCTTTACAAGAACCTTCACAATTTGGTTTGTGCATCCTTAATTCCCTAACCTCATTTCTTGCCACATTTTCCTTATACTAACAGACTAGCCAGACAAATTTTCTTAAAGCTCCAAGAAAAACTGCGTCATTTGAACCTGAGTTCTTTCATGTAATAGTTTGCTTTTTTCATTCTCTTTCCTTACTTTGGCTTTAAAAGTGTCTGTTTATCCTTCAGGGCTCAGCTTAGCTGTTAATTACTTAAAGAGCTATTTGGCCCACTTAAGTGAGGTTAGGTGCCTTCCTGATATCTCTCCAAATTATCTGTGCATGCTTTTCTCTAGTATAAGTATAGACAGTACACAGTCTGATACTTCTGGTAGAATATATACTTCTAGGGATGAGCTGGGGTGTTCTTTGTTGCATATATGCTCCATGTACAACATATGGCATAGAATGTTTATTTGAACGATCCTGGTTGAATGGATGAATGAATGAATGAATGAATGAATGAATAAATACTTGACTGTGGTGTTGCTCAGTGAATTATAGGAAAAGATTTTTGTATTGGTTATTGGCTTCTTAAAATAAAAATGCTAGTATTTTTTTCCTATACATTTTAAGGCTTTTCTAAAATGACCTTTAAAAAAGTAGGGTTTTCTACTTAGAAAATCCTTATGATGAAATCAATTCTCATTAAATTTGTAGAGTTGTTTAGAGATAAGGAGACAAGAGAGCATAAAAATTTAATTAAGGAAACAAGAATTCGTGGAAATGTTATGTCATCCCTGAAATTGCAAAGAGAATTGAAAACACACTAATTCTCATGCCTTGTTGTTATATATTCTTTTCACTGCAAATACTATCCCATTAACCTGTCTTCCCCCGTCCCAGAGCCATATATCCATAGAGCAGCCTGGGCAGCTTTATGTGGAACATCCAGCCAGATGGATGCCTAGAGAGAGAGATCTCAAATTTTTATCTGGCGGCAATAAGAATTCAAAACTATAACTTGTGATTACATGTCGATACTGGACAACTAGTACATTAAATGAGGACTTGTTTTTGGTGAGATTAAAATCCTTTTAATTATTTCAGAATATTAATAAGCTTGGCATTTTGTGTTATTTTCATTAAGGAATACATTCTCATTACAGAAATAATTCTTTTTATAGGAAATTGCTAGTATCCATTCCTCTAAAGCTGTGCTGTCAACCTGTCGGCCCCTAGCCACATGAGGCTACTGACCACTTGAAACGTGGGTAGTCCAAGCTGAGATGCACTCTAAGTATAAAATTTGAAAGACTTTGTTTAAAAAATGTAAATTATCTCTGTTTTTTAAATTATCTCAATGATTTTTACATTTTATTATATTTTTACATATAATTGATATGTTCGTTGAAATAATATTTTGGATATATTGGGTCAAATGAAATATATTATTAAAATTAATTTCACCTCTGCATTTTTATTTTTTAAGTGTAGATACCAGAAAATTTGAAATTATATCTATGGCTCACATTATATTTCGGTTGGGCAGCTTTGTTCTAAGTGGTTCCATTTTATAGCTTGTTTTGTGTGCATAGGGTCCTGAAAAAGTTTGAGATAAAAGGGCTTCAAGCCAAGCACTGTTAACAAAGCTAGCAAATATATTTATGTCACTGTGTCCCATAATTAGTCTGCACTGTAGATTAGTGCACATGGGTAGAATATTTTTCTTTTTTAAGAGTATTTCTTTTCTGTTTAATATAAATAGTATTTTTTTTTAATTTTTTTTAACGTTTATTTATTTTTGAGACAGAGAGAGACAGAGCATGAACGGGGGAGGGTCAGAGAGAGGGAGACACAGAATCTGAAACAGGCTCCAGGCTCTGAGCTGTCCGCACAGAGCCCGACGCGGGGCTCGAACTCACGGACCGCGAGATCATGACCTGAGCCGAAGTCGGCCACTTAACCGACTGAGCCACCCAGGCGCCCCATAAATAGTATTTTTAAAGGAATCTCTACACCCAACATAGGGCTCAGGCTCACGACCCTGAGATCAAGACTCACACGCTCCACCAACTAAGCCAGCCAGGCGCCCTAAGTCTATTTCAAACAAATCAGTCACATGACCTAATATTTTTATTATTATTATTATTTTTAATGTTTATTTATTTTTGAGAGAGGGAGAGAGACAGAGTGTGAGCGGGGGAGGGGCAGAGAGAGAGGGAGACACAGAATCTGAAGCAGGCTCAGGCTCTGAGCTGTCAGTGCAGAGCCTGATGCGGGGTTTGAACTCACAGACCATGAGATCATGACCTGAGCCGAAGTCCTGCGCTTAACTGACTGAGCCACCCAGGCACCCCCACATGACCTAATCTTGAATAGTTACAGTCTACCATCATATCCGAATCAGAATTTTTATGTTCCTTTAAATCTTTAGATATAAAAACCACACTTCTGAATCTTCAGCTGAATTTGTACTTATTTATGCTATTTTCTCTAAAATCTCTGAAGTAAATTGGGAAATTGTAACTTTTATTGCAGTAACTCTTGGCCTTTGCTGTCAATTTCCCTCCTGTCCTTGGGAACAGTGAATCAGGCTTGGGGACGCTCACCAGGGAACGTGATGGATTAGGAGGGACTTGCCTACCAGAGGCAATGTGTGACGCAAGGCCTTCTGGGAGTTATGCCAGGGGAAGCTGGAACCCAAGCCCAGCAGACAGCCCAAGTGTGCCAGTCAGTAAAAAGAGTGACAGATTCTACAGAGGTTGTAACAGTTGGGAACTTTGGAGACTAGACCAGAGTGAGGGTAAACAAGGATGGCAGACAGAGCTGGAAAATCCCTTGAGCCTGTAGGACCAGAGGCAGATGGTGTTTTTATGGGGCATCAGTGGCGCTGAGCTGTGTGTAGAGGGGCGGGGAGGTTGTTAGGACACCAGCCCATTTCAGACAACCAATTGCTATTTGTGCGAGCTTAATTGTATTGGAAAATAAAATTTCTATTTGATACAGAGATAGTGAATTTAGTTTGTGAACTGTGTCAAACAGTTTTCCTGCGTTATAAAAATTGAGCCAATGGTTGTACATAATTGAAAGCTATGGTTGTGCCCCACAGAAGGATAAAAGCCGATATGATCTTTTGCATCAAAATTCTTAACTGAGCCCTCTTGTATTTTCTTTTCATTTAGGCATTATTGTCAAGTGTCTGCCCTCTGGGTTCATTTATATACAATACATGGTTTTCTAAAATAGATAATAACCTACCTGTTTGGGAGCTCTTCAGTAATGTGCTTCCACAGCCACAGAAAACAACTACAATAATCTGTGTTTGTATCTTGCTAACATGATAGCAATTTTAATTCTATTTACTCTTCTTAGATATGGCTTTAGTATAATCGATTTGTGTCTGCTAATATTTTGGCATTTTAACTGGTTCTTTGATAGTTACTCTAAGAATGATGTCAGTTACCTATCCTAGTTATCTCTAGAGGGATAAAATGATTCAATGCAAGTGACTTATTGGCTGTGACAAGAAGAATGTGGTTGAGCTGGGGTGTGGTTTGGGAAGAGTTTCTAACAGGGTACTCCTTTTTTTTTTTAATTTAATTTTGCTTTAGAGAGAATGAGAACTGGAGATAGGGGCAGAAAGAGAGGGAGGGAGGGAGAGAAAGAGAGAGAGAGAGTGAGAGAGAGAGAGAGAGAGACAGAGACAGAATCTTAAGCAGACTCCATGCCCAGTGTAGAGCTTGACACAGGGCTTGATCCTAAGACCCTCAGATCATGACCTGAGCTAAAATCAAGAGTCGGCCACTCAACCGCCTGAGCCACCCAGGCACCTCGGGGTGCTGCTTTTTAAGTTGGTGTAGAGTTGTGGAGAAGATAAATTTTTATTCTCTACAAATCTTTCTTGATTGATGATGCCTCTATGAAGTCACGGAAGCACATTCATGGAGACATTTTTCTCCTTAAAACTTTTAGGAAAAGCCTGAGGAAATCAAGTGCTCTCTGGCTCCCAGAATGAGATGGAGACTGAGGAGCTCAATTATCAAACTTCTTCGTTTATGTATCAGCATTATGAGATCAAAGAGGAAGTCAGAAAGTCTAGAACCATCTATTTGAATTTTAACTTTTTTAATGTTTATTTTTTTACAGAGAGAGAGAGAGAGAGAGACAGAATGCAGAGTGGGAGTAGGGGAGGGGCAGAGAGAGAGGGAGATACAGAATCTGAAGGAGGCTCCAAGCTCTGAGCTGTCAGCACAGAGCCAGTTGGGCAGCTTGAACTCACGAACTGTGAGATCATGACCTGAGCCGAAGTCTGACATTCAACCAACTGAGTCATCCAGGCGCCCCTCTTGAATTTTAGTAGAGACTCCCCTGCTCCCAATCTTGTCTCTATTTTTTCCCACACCACAGAATTCTCACCTCTCCAAGTCCCCTTGGGTCTCTCATTTCCTACTTTCCCAATTGCTTTAGTTTTGCTTCTCTGCATAGAGGACACGGATGGTACGTTATGGTGATCCAATTCAAGAGTGACCTCATGTTGGTTTTGTTCACTGTCTGTGGTTAAAAGCCAGGAGGAAGGGCATATAGGAGCTATATAATTCAGTTGATAAAGCATGGATTCTAGAATCAGACAATGATTGGATTAGAACAGGAGTTCCAGTATTTTCCAGTTAGGTAACTTACTTAACTTCTTTATGTCTGTTTCCTTCATGAAATGGCATTAAAAATAACACTTTTCTTATAGGGCTGCCATGAGGATAGAGTGAAGAGCAAATGAGAAGTGATTAGACAGTTCCTTGTGTGTAATAATTACTGAAAAATGCAGTGTTATGTGTTAGTGTTATATGTGTTAGTGTTATATGTGTTAGTGTTAGTGTTATGATTGAAGAAAAAAGAGTGTCACCGTTCACTGCCACTCATCTTCTTTGAGCTCCCTCTGAGTAGCATCATAGGTAGACAGAGTTATAAAGAAGGTTGGACAGTTTGCAGTGTATTGACAATGGACAAATATAATCAGTCGATGGACAAATATAGTCTTCAGGGAATCCTATGTCTAGCATACAAATACACACTATAACAAAAGCCTGTAACTATCATTAAATTTTTGTATATGCAGAAATGCCATGGAACTCAGCTATTTTTAATGAAATTCCCAAGTTCTCAAAACATAAATCATGAACAAGTTTAAACAATTAAGGTTGCCTTAGAGACCGTCAAAATGTGTCTCTACACTGACTTAGATTTATCAATTCTATTTATTCATCTTTTCTCCTTTAATTAAAAGCTGGTGGATAGTCAATCATGCCATGAATTGTACACTCTGTCACTTCTATCAAAGCCTTTGAAATGAGACACAGAAACAATTTCCTGATTGGAATTTTTTTTTGTTATTGTTGTTGTGTTGGCATGATTTCTGTTTATCTGATTAAATACTACAAAAAGAAGAGTATTTGGTGGATTGAATATCTGTCTTCAAACTGGATGAGTCATAGCATAGCAGAAAAATAAAATCTGAGGAATTAACAAGAATACCTAATGAAGGAGTCAAACGAAATGACCCCATTTGTTTAAACATTCAAGAAAAATACTAGCCTATTTCATGCTACTACAATCATAAATATTTCAAAATAAAGGCTGTAAGAATTTTACAAATCTGCTAGCATCTCGTATTATTGAAAAGGATTTTTTAGGCCAGTTAGCTCCAGAGATTTACAACTTTTCATTGAATATTGGATAGCTAAAGAATGGTAAACTGTTTTCCTCTCATTTTTAGAGATACGGGCCAGATGTTCCCATAGAAATAAGACTCCATTTCTGAGAGAGTAATAGATAGGATGGCATAGTAGATAAAAACAAAGCTTTTGAGTCAGACATTTATGCCTAGAAAATACTCTGCACCCTCAAGCAAATTTATTAATCATGGATAGGCCTTAGAAAAATTTGTCTCAAAGTAATCATTCTACCAATTAATATTATCATCAATGTTAATATTATTATTGGTATTACTATTATTCTACATAAAGGAAATTTTTGACCGAAGTTAGAAACTAATTCTTGTCTACTCAAAACTTACTTTAGGGTTCATTCCTAAGTGGTTTGTTCTAAAACAACAGGGGAGGGCAGGCTTGGGTGGCTCAGTCAGTTGAGCCATCAACTCTTAATTTTCGGCTCAAGTCATAATCAGGGTTGTGGGATGGAGCCCCAGTGTCAGGTTCTCTCTTGCTCTCTCTCTCTCAAATAAAAAAATAAAAAAATAAAATAAAATAGAATAAAATAACAGTATAAAAAAATGAGATGAAATGAGGCTATAATGGGCCAGATACTTCTCATCATCTAAATACACCAACACTAAAATTCTAATAATCAATATTAATTTTAGATAAATATGCATTATCCTTACATTATTTGAATTGGTGGGGTGTTGTTATATGTGTCTTGAGTTATGAGATAAGTTACGGATTCATGTTGCTTAATTTCACTTTCTACATGCCTTCCAGAAATACTCTAAGTCTTTTTTTACCTATTTGAGTACCTGCCACTCCCCTTCTAGTCCAAAATTCTACAATTCTGAATATAATAATGAAATTTTTGTAAGGACTGTAATTCACAGAAGTAAATTAATATTAGATAATTAAATCTAAGGCAAACTCAATAAAAAGCATAAAGGCTTCAATTACACCAAGAAAAATAAGAGTTAAAATATAAAGAATCTTATTTTTGAAAAAAATCCGTGATATAAATTTTTATTATTCCTTATTTATTTATTTATTTACTTACTTACTTATTTAGAGAGCACAAGCAGGGGAGAGGCAGAGAGGGAAAGAGAATCTAAAGCAGGCTCCATGTCCAACACAGAGCCTGACGAGGCACTTGATCCTATGACTCTGGACCGTGGGATCATGACCTGAGCCAAAATCAAGAGTCAGATGCTCAACTGACTGAGCCACCCAGGCTTGTGAAGTATATAAATTTTTAAAGCCATTCTATACTAAGTGCAGTAAAACCTTGGATTGCGAGTAACCTGTTCTGCAAGTGTTCCTCAAAACAAGCAAACATTTCTAATAAATTTTAACTTGGCAAATGAGTGATGTCTTGCAATAGGAGTGGTACGTGATGCTGAACATCACATGATCAGAGCTGAGCCAATGGTTCTTCTCTCTCTCTCTCTGTCTTGCTGTGGACTGCAGGTGATTGTCTCCTGTGCGCCGATGCTCCGTCTCATGCCTCAGTGTTTGACAGAAATCGGTGACTTTTCAGAACACAGGAAGGTGCCCACAACTGACACTAGTGTATTTTTTGTCACTTCAAAGTACCTGGGGACAGTCATTTGCTTTTCCATACAAGATTAAGCTTACGAATGCTTTGCTTCATTCTAGGTCAGTCTGCCTGCAGATATAGACCCTTTCCTCTGCTGCCTTGTTGCCAGTTACATTAAATACAGTATATGACAAGAGTTTATTAATACTGTACTGTAGTCAACATCTGTGTGAGTGTATACAATGGCCCCATGTAGAAAAAGATTCCACTGGGCCAATAGATAGCAGTGATTCTGTTAGTGATAGTGAAAGTCGTCCTCCACAGTAACCTTCCTCTCTCTTGTCTCTCTCACACCAGCCATGAAAATTTTCGTTTATTTTTCTTTATATTTTGTATTTTCTTTATTATTTTGTATTATATTACAGTATTGTAATCATTTTGATATGAATATTTTGGGGGAATGAATCGCCTGAGTTTCCATTATTTCATATGGGGAAATTCACATTGATATACAAGTGCTTTGGATTACAAACATGTTTCCAGAATGATTTATGCTCACAAACCAAGGTTTTACTGTATTTAAATTCTACTTCCACATGTTGTGCACAGGAGAGGGAGGTTGCTAAAAATATATCTACGTGGCTTTGAAGTGTATGTTCTATTTCCTTAGTTAGGGTGTATATATCTTAAAATTAGGAAGCTCAAGCATGGTATGTATATCCTAACTGGAAAAATGGGATACGTACTTAAATGTTATGTACAGATGGTTTTAGTCAATAAGTGGCTAATGTCATTTTTTTAAAGGTACCTCTAAAGTTGTATAAATATTGTATATTCTCAAATGTGTATTATTCTACTGAGATACGTTTAGTTGAGGAAAGTATACATTACAGGCGAGGAAAATGGTAAGAACTAAGGCTTGATAGTAAAGCTATATATGCTTTGTGTAGGAGTAGTGTGTAGACTGGTTTGGATGGAACAGAAGGTTTGGGGGAGTGGACAGAGAGCTTCAGAGTAGGATGGGGAACATGTTGCTGAGTGCCTTGAATACCAGTCAGGATGTGTAACATCATTCTGCAGAAAAAGTGGAATGAGTACAAATTTTTGAGAAAGACAGTAACATATGCAAAGTGTTTTTGCTGAGATTTATCTGGGAGCAATTTTTAGGATACATTGGATGGGAGAGAGAGTGGAGTCAAGAAAGCTAGTTAAGTTTGGTTGAGCAGCGGTAAAAATATAGACGAAGGAATAAATGCAAGCGTTGTGAATTCATGAGATGCCAAGTATGATAGTATTCATCTTTGCACCCGAAGTACACAGTATACAATAAATGCCTGACTTTTTAAAATATAAAAACACTTGATTACTGACTAGGTGTTGGGAGTTTGAGAGAGGGTTAAGTCAAAGTAATTCCAATTTTTTTTTTAATTTTTTTTAACGTTTATTTATTTTTGAGACAGAGAGAGACAGAGCATGAACGGGGGAGGGTCAGAGAGAGAGGGAGACACAGAATCCAAAGCAGCTCCAGGCTCTGAGCCGTCAGCCCAGAGCCCGACGCGGGGCTTGAACTCACAGACCGCGAGATCGTGACCTGAGTTGAAGTTGGACGCTTAACCAACTGAGCCACCCAGGCGCCCCAAAGTAATTCCAAATTTTTAAGCCAGGGTGTTTGAAAATAATACTGGCAAATGGATTTACCTCTGGGGTCAGCTGATTTGGGGAAAGATCACATATTAAGTTTTATGAATTTTGAGTTTTTGCCAAAATGAATCAGTGCCTAATCTATACTGAATTTAATGGAGAATATGTCAACCTACCTACTCAGATAATCGAGGAAGGTTTAAAAGAAATCCTTATGAAACTAGTTTCTTTATTTTGTTTTATTTTTTTAATTAACGTTTATTATTTTTGAGAGAGAAAGAGAGAGACAGTGCAAGTTGGGGAGGGGCAGAGACAGAGGGAGACAGAATCTGAAGCAGGCTCCAGGCTCTGAGCCTGACACAGGGCTCTAACTCACAAACAGTGAGATCATGACCTGAGCTGATGTCAGACGCTTAACTGACGGAGCCACACAGGTGCCCCTAGTTTCTCTATTTTAGACTTGGAATCAAAATTCCAGTTAGAAAATAAGTTGCTTAACTCAATTGTCAGTAGTGACTATGTATCGATAGTGTGGCTCTTGTTTTAGTTCGATAAAAGATTTACTTTTATTTAAGTTCTTATTATAGTTATAATAATCAAAGATACCAATACTTTTATGCATGTTTGACAAGCGTTGTATATTTAAAGTTATATAGTGGAGGGGGCCACTTTACTAACTATGAATCAATAGGCTGATGATGGCATCAGCATTCTATTTATATACCATATACCATGTTTTCTTTATCCAGTCATCTATCGATAGCCACTTAGGTTGCTTTCATATCCTAAGCCACTCTAAATAATGTTGCAATGAACATAAGGGTACACACATCTCTTTGAATTGAAGTTTTTTGATTTTTCAGCTAAATACCCAGAAGTGGAATTTCTGGATCAGAGGATAGTTCTATGTTTAACTTTTTTGAGGAAACCCCATACTGTTTTCCACAGTGGTTGCACAAATTTGAATTTACACCAACAGTGTATGACAGTGCCCTTTTCTTCACATCCTCACCAGTACTATATGGCAGGAGCTGGGGTTGGTACAGGCTAGGGAGTCCCGGAGTTCACCATTCTGGTGGGGAACACCTTGGCAGAGACAGCTGGATCAGGCGTGGGATGACATGTCCCAGGGTGCACTGCAATGTGCCTCCTTGAGGGGCAGCTGGAGCTGGAATAGGAGCATGGGAGTGTGGGGGGTATCTGCCTTGGGAGGACAGCTGGAGCTGGTATGGTTCAGGGACCTGGAGTACATAGAGGCTTCTGTCCATGTTATTAAGGTGGAAGGGAAGTTAAGAAATGGTGCTTGCCAGAATCTCCGACTCCAGAGAGAGTTCCAGTAGGTCCCTCACCTGTTTGGTGGATGATCTAAGGTTAGAAAATGTTATTTCCTTTATTTAGAGTGTAGTTGCCCTTTAGACCACTAGGGGTTTTGTTGTTGTTTTCTTTAATTTTCTTTAATTTTAATTTTCTTTAATTTTCTTTAATTTTCTTTTCTCTTCTTTTCTTTTCTCTTCTGTTTTGTTTATTTTTTTGTTTGTTTGCTGTGCAGGCTTGCTGTGGGCAAGTCTGTGTGTGAGCCCCCCAGTGATATTCCTTTTTATGGAGGGTTGTAACGTTAGTATGGGATTCCCATCCTTGCTATGTCTCCATCTCTCTGCCCTTTCCTGTGTGGTTCCTGTGTTGTTTACTGTGCAGAAGCTGTTCTGGTCAGTCTTTGGTTCTTCTTCAAGAGGAATTGCTCTATATGTAGGTAGCAATTCAGTATGTCCATTGGAGGAGATGAGTTCAGAGTCTTCCTACTTTGTAGTCTTGGACCACCTCCCCCAACAACTGACATTTTAGAAAATAAGGAAGATAGAAAACAGATGTTAAGCAGTGAAGCATTACCATTCACAGACAATTTCTAAATAAATATACATTACAAGAATAAATGACTTAGGCAAACAAACTATATTTGGCAATATGCTTTCACAATGACCTGCTATCTGACACAACTCAGCATCTAATTGTTCTTCTCTACTGTGGAGAGGGAGTGATTCAGAGTCATTGCTTCAAGTAATTCCATTCTTGTGGAAAAGCTCTCTTAGGGCCTGATTCACAGAGATAGTTATTCAGTTACCTTCTTTTTTAAGTCACTTATAATATCAAATAGTGATTCCTCTATGCCATGTAGTCTTTGAAAAATATTAGTATTAATATACTCTTCAAGATTCCAGATTAGCTGAAATGACTTGTAACAAAAGTAAAGAAATTTGAAACACAATTTTGTGTCCACTGTGAGAAGACTGAAACTTCAGATACTGGGTTACCTGATTAATAAGTTTATTATAGGATGTTGGTATCTCATTATACTCGTCTTCTTAATGAATACACATTGTGGTTTTTTAAAAGAAAGAATTACATAAGCCCATGAAAAGGGTACAACTGTTTTATTTCAGCAGTAATTACATTTATTCATGTACTCTAAGTTGTGTTCTGTGGTGATAGGTCTACTAAATCAATGGAGAAAGTGGCTTTCAATATCACTTATTTTATGAAGATAACAAATTTATATCTCTGGCTTTGATTCTCTGCCCTGAACTCCACACTTATATATTTAACAGTTAAGCTTTATTAGACACTTGACTGTCTAATAGATGGGTCCAGGTTGTATTTAAAACATGACTCTTAGTGTCCCCTTACAAGCCTGCTCCCCTACCTCTTGTCTATAGATCCATAAATGGCTCTTACATACATCCTGTTGTTGAGTCTAAAATTTTTGAGATATCCGTACTTTCTATAATCCCCTCAAATAGTCTACCATTGGGTAGAATTGGCAAATTTTGTAGCTGTTCTTTACAACTTTGACTCAAATCTGAAAAGACTTCAACATTTTACTTGTGCCATAGAAATATCATATGTCAGTTGACATAAAGATATTGTGTCTATTTTCTTGGAAAATGTTTACCTATTCTCTTTTCCTAATAAGATCTTTGGTTGGGAAACATATCATATGGAAAAACAACCATATGGTATGGGTGAACTCCACTCACACGCCTAACCAAATCAGGGGGGTGGGATCTCATTCCCCTGATCTCCACATTCAATGGTTGACAAGGGAATTGTTTGGCTCAAGGAAAAGACAGCCCAAGACTTAGTGCAGGAAGAGAACATATTTCACATTTCTGGTCCCCTTATCTTGGATAAAGAAGTATAAAACTCTGATTGAACCTGGTAACTAATTTGAGAGCACAAGGATTTGGGGGTATTAGGTAAAATTCACATAGTGGAAAAGGATGGAGAGTCAGAATGAAATTGGAAGCTTATTAACATTATGAAGCAACTATTTCTTTAATTTTCAGTTACCTGAGCCCCTAAATACCTTGTTTTCCAATACTTCAAAATGAAGACAATTTACCTGAGAGAAAATCAAATAGGGATTAAATTTCCTGTTTCTTTATGAGAAACAGTTTTTTGAGAACTGTATATATTTAAACAAATTGGGACCAGATTTTTTATTTATTAGTCATCTATTACTTTCCTCCTCCTGTGTTAGAAATGAAACTTCATAATTTAGTAGGATAAATGGGAAATAATCTGAAAATGATAGGTAACTTTATGTTGAGATTAAGTATTTTCTGTGAACATAGTGTCAGTTTTTGACAAATAATGATTTTATTCTCATAGTAAAACACAAGGATTGTTTTATTCCTTGGTGATTGAGTTGACATTCAACGTCACCAAGTTTGGTTTGAATGCCAAAACAGCCCTGTGTCAGAGGGCATAACTGTTGGTAGCAGTTCAAGAATGATGATTTGCAATATGCTAAACATCCAAATGCAATTTGGTTTTCCAAATCAGTTTATATATGTAAATATTGGAAATATTTACTTCAAACTTTCTTTTTCTTTTTAAAAATGTTTTTTATGTTTATTCATTTTTGAAAGACACCGAGAGACAGAGCACAAGCAGGGGTGGGGCAGAGAGAGTGGGGCACACAGAATCGGAAGCAGACTTCAGGCGCTGAGCTGTCAGCACAGAGCCCCATGCGGGGCTCGAACTCACGAACTGTGAGATCATGACCTGAGCCGGAGTTGGATGCTCAACCGACTGAGCCACCCAGGCGCCCCCAAACTTTCTTAACTGTAGTGCTAAGGAAGTAGATTTTTTTTTCTTACACAATGTAAAAATTGAAATCATTTTGTATATTCTTTCACTGACTACCTATCGTCACCATACATATTATATATGTATGCTTATTTATATAAATAATCATTCTCTTTATACATACATATAAAATATATAAGGACACAGTACCTATTTCTCAATAAACTTATATTTTCCTGAATGTAAGCTATTTTCTATAGTCCCCTTTTACAAATATACATCAATTGTTTTTATACAACTATTCTTAGGTAAATACAAATAAATCTGATTTGAAGGCATATTGTTTGAATAATGTGGCACTGACTCACTAGTACAGGAATGTCATCAAGTTATACCACATTTATAAGGAAAATTGTTCAATGAAACATTTGATAGTTTTTTTGGGAATCAATTAGACTTAATTATAATGTAGAAACTGTGTGTATGTATGCAGGTCCTCAGGAAATCTGTGGATAGTGGTAGACAAGTCAGAAGGATTAAAATAAAAATAAAAAGAATGTTGTTGATAGAAAAATTTGTTCAGTAGGTGTTAAGGTAGAGAAATTATGGAAGATATTTTATTTTCAAAATGTTTTCTTAACATTGAAGTATATTTTTATCCCAAAAAATGTTTTGCTAAGAGGTAGAATTATCACCTTTTATTATCAGATGGTTAGGAATCATAGTTTTAGAAGGCATTTATTTAATCCTCTGATTCTATGTAGTCATTTCCCTGTGATATTCAAGATAGATAAGCTTCTGAAAAAGATGCTCAACATCATTAATCATCAGGGTAACACGAAGGAAAGCCACAATGAGATATCACCTCACATATGTCAGAATGGCTAAAATAAAAAACAAAACAAAAAGAAAACCAAAAACAAACAAACAAAAAAAAACAAAAAAAAGCAAAAAACAAGAAACAACAAGTGTTGGTAAGAATATGGAGAAAAAGGAACGCTTATGCACTGTTGGTGGGAATGCATACTGGTGCAGCCACTGTAGAAAACAGTATGGAGTTTCCTCGAAAAATCAAAAATCTAATTGCCGTGTGATCCAGTAATTTCACCACTGGGTATTTACCCAAAGAAAATGAAAACAAACAAACAAACAAACAAACTAAAAACCCTAGTTTGGAAAGATACCTGCACTTTTATGTTTATTGCAACATTATTTACAATAGCTAAGATATGCAAGCAACCCAACTGTCCATTGGCAGATGAATGGATAAATATGTGATATAGATATAGATGATATAGATTATATAGATATAGATATTATATATATACACACTAATATTACTCAGCCATAAAAAGAATGAAATCTTGCCATTTGTAACAACATGGTTGGACCTGGAGGGTATAATGGTAAGTGAAAAAAGTCAATCAGAGAAAGACAAGTGCCATATGACTTCACTCATATGTGGAGTTTAAGAAACAAAACAATGAGCAAAATAAAAAAGAGACAAAAACACTCCTGAATACTGAAAACAAATTGGTGGTTGCCAGAGGGGAGGTGGGTAGGGGGATGAGTGAAATAACTGAGGGGGATTAAGAGTACACTTATTGTGATGAGCACTGAGTCATATATAGAGTTATTGAATCACTATATTGTACAACTGAAACTAATATAACACTGTATTAATTGTACTGGAATTAAAAATTAAGAAAAATAAGGTAGATAAGGTGCATGGATTTGATATCCACTGACAGCAGACTAGGCTCACCAGAAAAGTAGTGACTTCAGGAAGCTGAGTTGTGTTGGCTTCTCAACTGTTCTACTGCCTTAATCCTGTATTGACATTTTGGGGTCTCAGAAAAGATAATAATAACCTCTAAAAAGAAATAACTATTTCAAGTGATTAAAAATGATTGAAAATAGCTCAAAGCCATCCTTCACATAAGTAATGAATTAATCTGCCCCTAGTGATATAGTAATTCATAGATAAAGACAACAATCTAAGGTTTCTAGAAATGTTCAGGCTACGATAGCTGATGTTTCCCTAATTTTAAGGAAAAACATAAATGCTGATTTAAAAATTAATCACATACATCCTTTGAATTTTTTAAGTTTAATATTTAAATTTAATTTCGTCTTTTTATTCAAAAAAGAATATGTGCAATTTTAAGCAAATAAATACATTATTCGGTAACAGTAAACTAATACCCCAGTTTCCTAATCTTGATTATCAGAGGTTATCAGAGTTACTGGTTTCTTATACATCCTTCTATCCATCTGTATATGTCTTCCTTTTTTTTTTTAAATATTTATTTCTGAGAGAGAGAGAGAGAGAGAGAGAAACAGGGAGGGGTGGAGAGAGGGACAGACAGAGGATCCAAAGCCAGCTCATGCTGACAGCAGAGAGCCCAATGTAGGGCTTGAACTCATGAACTATGAGATTTTGACCTGAGCTGAAGTTGGACACTTAATCTCCTGAGCCACCCAGGTGCCTCCATCTTTTATATGTGTTTGTTCAGATGTGTAAGTCTATTAGATAAATTTTGCAGTGGAATTTCTAGGTCCAGGAGTATTTATGTCAGGGATGACTAGGTTGTGTTGAAGTAACCAATAGTTTCAAAGTTTTAAAGACTTAAAGCATAAAAGTTTAATTCTGACTCCTGCTACATGTTCATCCATGGTCATTTGAGGTCCCCATACTGCCCAGAGTAATGAAGCAGCAGATATTTGGAATGTCACTGGTCAAGATAAAGCTATGGAGCTGATCCTCATTTGTGGATTCTTTATTTGCAAATTCACCTTCTTGCTAAAGTTTACCTCTAACTCCCAAGCCAGTGCTTACAGTGCTGTTGTAGTCTTTTCAAAGACATGCACAAAATGGGGGAAATTTTCACTTGCCAAACGTGCATTTTTCTAGCTGAGGTCAAACAAGGTAACACTCTCCCTTCCTGTTTCAGTTCTCAGATTGTAAACAAGTGTGTGTGTGTGTGTGTGTGTGTGTGTGTGTGACCTATTTGGTAACATTTTTTCACATTTTGTTCTGTTTTGTTAGTAATTTTTCTGTTTAAAATGGCCCAAGAATAGTGCTGAAGTGCTGACTACTGTTCCTAACCAAAGAAGGCTGTGATGTGCCTCACAGAGAAAATAATGTGTGTTAGATAAACTTTATTTAGGCTTTAGTTATAAGGCTACTGGCAATGAGTTCAACGTTAATAGATCAATAAAACAGTCCATCTAGAAAAAGGAAGAGGAAAATTGCCCATAAGTACCAGAGGCTGCTCCAGAAAGTGCTAAAGTAATAGCTATAGTATAAATATTCAAGCTATAGAGTAATATCTGAAGTTACGGAAAGTATTGTTAAAATTGTGGATTCATGAGATGTTGACCAGTTGTATTGACAGGTTGACAAAAATGTGACCAGAAGCTCATAGGAACATAACCCTATGTTTCTCTTAGGAACACTAACTTAGTATTTGCTACTTTGTGATTTGTAGACTTTACAGAACGTAACCAACTTGAGTACTGAGAGTTGACTATAGCTTGCATTTGCTCTTAAAGCTCAGAAATGACAGGTCATTTCTGCTCATATTTCATGGTTCAAAACAAGTCACAGGGCCATTACTGGCTTCAAAGGAGTAAGGAAGAATTATTTTCTTACAGGAAAGAGAAGTGGATATTTGTAAACAATAACACATTGACCAGAAAGGTCTGAAATAGCCACAGTTCCACCAGGCAGGCTGTATTCCTAATGATGGTTAGAATATCTTTGTCCCTATACACTCACTACTGACACTGGTGAGGTGTCAAAAGTAGGCCAAATATTGCCTTTCACCACACAGTGTGAAACTTCCTATAAATGTACTACTACCCAAGGACAAATACTACTCCTCCTTTGAGAGTTTCCTCTGATAAATTGTTTCCCCCCATTGTCATTTTTCTTTACCTTGTCATACTGCTTATATATCTGTCATACATGTGGGGAATGTCGGGGAAAGATTATTTCTCTGGTTGGCAAAATTAGATTACCTATATTTGATTAGTATATTTTACCTAGATGATTGTGTTTTTAAGAAATATTGAGCATTTTTAGGGTCATAGATGAATTTTGGGATGTAGTGATGTACATGAGCCTCTGGAAGGCTGCTGGAGAAATGGTTTCTAGCCTGTTGTCTGTTTAATGTATTAAGATGTATTTTTAAAAATACCCATTTAAAAAACTCTTACTCGTAGTATTAAGTGGTGGCAACACCATTCTTATTTTCAAGGTGAGAACTCAGAATCCGACTTGTCTGTCTGTTCTATAAATTACTGAATGGGATATATTCCTTTGTTGTTTCTGTATTCATGTATTTTTTGCAGCTTTTTTTTTTTTGCAGTTTTTTTTTTCAAGTTTTCCTTTACATGTTTTGAGACAATGTTATTCAATGGGAAGAATTTTAAGCTTTCTCTTCCTGCCTCTCTTGAAGTAGTTCTAACTCACAGAGTTTTCCAAGAAAATCCTTTCTGTGACTATTCAGTCTTCACTTTTTTTTCCCTTTGGTGAAGTGGCTGACCTTGAAGGATCTGAGTATATTTCTCATGCTCTAGCATTCATGAACTACTATCTCTCTGTAGGATATATGGGTACTTGGCACCTGTGCTATTGTTTTCAGCCTTTGGAGCCTAAGCCAAATTCTAGGTAGAAAGATTACCATTTTATTTTATTAATTTTTAAATATAATACATGTGACATACCATATTATATTAGTTTCCTATGTACAACATAGCAATTCGCCATTTATATGCATTGCCAAATGATCACCATACTAAGTCTAGTTATGAAAGATTATCATTTTAAACTCCTATTGCCGGGCAACTGGGTGGCTCAGTCGGCTCAGCACTAGACTTCAGCTCAGGTTATGATCTTGCTGTTCGTGAGATCGAGCCCCGTGTCAGGCTCTGTGCTGACAGCTTGGAGCCTGGAGCCTGCTTTGATTCTGTGTCTCCCTCTCTCTCTCTGCCCCTCCCACACTGGTGCTCTGTCTCTCTCTATCTCAAAAATAAATAAATATTTAAAAAAAACCTATTACATTAGTTTCTTAAGGATGTACTACATCCTTTTTTTTTTTTTTTTTGTAGAATTGTACTTTTAAACTTCAGGATTGGTATAGGCTTTTGTATTCCCTTTAATATTACTTGCCTACATTGAATTGCAGTAGTTTCCTTTTTTGATAGTGGCTATAACATATTTCATAAAAAGCATGCCAGAAAAGTGCAAGTATGATTCAAGTGAAATTAAAAACCCAGAGTTTAAGGGCAGCCTAAAGATTATGTTAATAGAGTGAGCTTTAGATTTGTTTAGGTAAAATTCATAACTGTGGTTTGAAAGAGACTGTTTGCAGTAAAACTCATTCCCGAGTCCTGCAATGGAAAAGATTACTTTCCTTACAAAATTAATTGCTCCTTGCCAACGGCCAAATAAATGGGTCTACTGAGAATTTCAAAGTTGTGATTGCTGTCCCATCCCTTTTGTACCAGGAAAAGAACATACAGTAAAACCCTGGATTGCAGGTGACTTGTTCTGCAAGTGTTCTGCAAGATGGCCAACATTTCTAATAAATCTTAACTTGATAAATGCGTGACGTCTTGCAATACAAGCAGTATGTGATGCCAAATGTCACATGATCACAACTGAGCCAACGGTTCTTGAAATTCACTTTGATATATAAGGGCTTTGGATTACAAGTGTTTCCGTAGCAGATCATGCTCGCAAACCAAGGTTTTACTGTATTTGTATACAACATCCAAACCGCTAGACCGCAGACTATATTGTAATTGGCCTGGGCACAGGCACTGTCCCTTTCACATTCTGTCTTTCTCTGTTGCTTACCTATATACATATTATATGAAGTAGAAGAAAAACTTCTTGAGATATGTAGAGTTCTCCCCTTTAGGATGCTTTTGACTGATTCGTAGAAGGTCATGAAAAATTACTAGCCACATTAATATTTAAGTTCATAGATAGAGGTACATTAGGTGATTAGTAACGATAAAAGGAAAAGTTCTTGATTTTGTAATGGAGCCCATGGATAGTGTGATTTTATTGGAGATGATGTTAATGGATAATAAAAAGGCAATTTGCTAGTCTACTGGCATCTACCAAATCCTTGTGCATTTTGCTGGCATTCAGTAAGCACAAGCTGACTTGTAACTGGACAGCCGAAGATGGTTTTGACGTTATTACTGGTATGTCTGAATGAGCATGGTAGCTTACTTGTATTAGGCAACTTTCTTTTATCTTCTGCTCCCCATAACAGATGAGTTTCACAAACACATTTCTTAATATATGTAAGCTAAAGTAGATTTGCTTTGGCTGCCAAACCTACATTGATCCTACACATTTCCTCCACTTCCAGCAATCCTAATCATGGTTAGTGGGCTTCTCATATCCCTGGAGAATGCGGACACAAAAACTCGTTCAACCTGAAAATTATTAGCTGGGCACATGGAAGGCAAATTGTGAGCTAGATATTGGGATTTGTGGGTTTTTCTCCCTCTGGTATTCATTAGCTTGGCTGGAGAGTGAGAAAAAGCACTTCTCAGATTCATGCTTAGACAAGAAGAAAGAGGCAGCCTCTGTGAAACAAAACTTGAGATGAATGACATTTATTATTTTTATGTTCACTACATGGATGAATGAAGAGAGGGTTAAGGACTTTGAAGCATTTTTATTTAAAATCTAATGGAAAGATATTATTCTTTTCACAAGTTTCCTAACTTCATTCTTTTTTTAAAATATTTTTTATTTATTTTTGAGACAGACAGAGTGCAAGTGGGGGAGGAGCAGAGAGAGAGAGGGAGACACAAAATCTGAAGCAGGCTCCAGGCTCTGAGCTGTCAGTACAGAGCCCAAAGTGGGGCTTGAACTCATGAACCAGGAGATCATGAGCCACTTAACAGACTGAGCCACCAAGGTGCCCCTCCTAACTTTATTCTTATACCACACTAGGTTATATATCTTTAGAAGTACTTTATTCTTATACCACACTGTGTTATGAATCTTTAGAAGTTTCCAGAGGAAATGGCAGTAAGCGTTCTTTTCAAATGCATATTTCCAGGAAGTATCTGAGAGCCTAATTAGCATTCAGAAAGAATCATATAATTTTTAATTTATAAAAGATCTGTAAAATCACCAGCTGCCCTAATTCCTCATTCAATTGATAAGGAAATTGCTATTTCAAATAACTAGATGATTTGTTCAAGGTCACACAACTAATTTGGAAAGCTTTCTGATTCCTAGTGCTGTGCCTTTATTTTTATAACACCCGTCACTTTTGCAGTTGAGAGTTTTTTCCTTCTGCCACCAGTGTCGTAATTCTTAACACTGAATATCTGCTGAATAGAAGGAGTTTAAGATCTGTGCCCAAACTAGTCCTGCGTTTGAATTTCAGCTTCTGCATTTAGTGCTAATGGCTCCATAGCTGACCAAGTTTCTTATGAATCTCCAGCTCTGATTACCAATCTGTAAAAGAGGGATAATAACACCAAAGTTGGATGGCTGTTATTGTATTAGGCAATGCATATGTAATGCCACTATATATTAATGCTATTTATTGCACACAATAATGCACATAATAAATAATATTTGTTTTCATCTCTATATATTTTTTTGTTATGCCTCAAGCAAGCTATCTCACCAGCAACATGAGTGATAGAGAGCAGAGAAGCTTTTCATTGGCTTTTCCATGAGCTGTATCAGAAAGTCATTGTAAATTCTAATGAAGCAAGTATGGGTGTAGAGTGTAAGACTGAAGAGTCTGACTGACAGAACAGATATAGATACAAAACAAATTCAGAGAAGGACAATGTTTTGTCACCTAGTGGGTTATGGTCTTGGTGAGCAATCCACTCACCCTGGGTCCTCAGCAATGCAATTGTAAGAGCTAGGGTCTTGTGCACAGAGCTCCGGGCTCATCAGGGAATAAGGATACTACGAAGTTGGACAAGACAGACATGAAGTTTCTCTGGATGGCCCAACATGTAATGAAGGAGAAGGGAAATACTCAAGTACAGAGACCACATAAGCAAGCCCTTGATGCTTAATCCTAGAACAATGTCTACTTGTCCTATCAACAACATTATCATTCCACGTGAGGAGACTGAGAGTCCTGATCTATATACAATCCAGCAAGAATCTTCCCAGGAGCTAAGAAAGGGGTGAACCTCCCCTCCCTTCTCCAGATAGGATCAGCTCCTCCTTGCTCACAGATGACAGAAAGACTCCTGGATAACTCCACTCCAAAGCTACAGAGGCTCTAGATTTGCTGTGTGTGTGTGTGTGTGTGTGTGTGTGTGTGTTCATGTGTTGGGACAGGAAGGGACCAGTGAAGAGTGTAGAATGAAACAATAGTGTTATTTTAAAAATAGAATGGTCTGTATCTTCTATATCTGCTTCAACCCTAGTACTTGGCTCTGGTGTTATTAAATTTAGATTTTTGCATATATATATATGGGGGTGTGTGCATAAATATGTTTAATATATATTTATATATGCATAAAATATGTAGATGTGTATACATACATATAAAATGTATAAAATGCATATGTATAAATATGTATAGAATATATAGAATCCATTTTATACTTAAATAAAATGTAATATATATGCTCCATTGAAACAAAGGCAAAAGAGTTTTTAAGCCCTCGGGTGAGCAGTGAAACAGTGCTGGAGGACTTTATCCGGTCGGTTAAAGTGATTAAGTCATCTGTGATTGCTAATTGGCGCTTATCAAAGTTAGGATCCTATCCTGTCACAGAGCTTGAAGATGGGCTCTATCTTTCTTGATGTCTGCATTTCAAAGGGATGGCCCCCAGGTCCTTGAGAAAGACAGTCCTGAATCCAAAGACACTGGCAAGAAGTTGGGACAAGATTCACATCTCAAAGGACAAAGAAATAATTTATAATTTTAAGTTTTCTAAAATATGTCCTCTAAAAGAATAGAAGTCAGGGGTCTGTAGTCAGGAAGGAACCTATCTAAAATTTAGTCAAACTGAGGGAAACATTAAGGCCATCTATATGTATATGTATATGTATATGTATATGTATATGTATATGTATATGTATATCTATATCTATATCTATATCTATATCTATCTATATAATATATTATATCATATGTATATATATCATATATGATATCAATATATATATATGATACGATTGGTTAACTTCAATGTGAGTTGGTTAACTTCAAACAGAAGTAGAATGCAATGAATATTCTAATTTTGTAATAAGCTGTAAACATTTAAATATATTTCTATTATCTTGCTTTCAAAGATTAAGTTTGGCTTATAACTTAAAAAAGAAAAAAAGTGTTAGAGTAATCAAACTTGCTTTCAAGGGAAGCACATAGACTTTAGTTGATTAATGGCAGTAAAAGATTCAACTTCTCAGACAGCATTGAATCCTTCCCCTTTCAAGCTCAGGTATTTACAAGCCTCATGCATCAATAATGTTAGACAACACACCATGAGTCATGCAAAAACAACGGAATTAACAAACACTTTGTTAGGATTTTTTGCAACCAGAGCTAAAAATAATGCAGGCAGAAAAAAATATTTCCTGGGTAAACAATAACCAGATAATCACAACAAGGAAAAAAAATGATTAAAAGTTAACTGAAATAACACCCGATTTAGCAAGAAAAAGAAAACCTGTATTTTAAAATCCTGATGGGGAAGTTAAAGAGACTGAAACAAATAAGATGGTTTTGTTTTAACCTTTTAGTCCAGGTTGTTACGCTCCGATGTCTTTTTGTATTTACCATAGTGCTCTCTGTCCCTTCTCGGTATTTGTGAAAAGAAAGAAAAGTGGTAACAAAGAAGGAGAGAGGACAGAAGGATGGGGAACTAAAACAACCTCCACACCAGTGAAGAAGAGAGAAAGAACACATTGTGTTATCGAGTAAACATTATCAGGTTTACAGGCGTGTAAGTAGCATGAAATCAACTACCAAATCTGGACAGGATTTCAAACAGATTTATACAGTAATGCAGAAGATAATTAAGATTTATCTCCTCCAGATACAAGAAGACTAATTTAGGGGTTATGTCCTGTGTGTCTCCTGAGAAACTTTAAGCTCCATTTCAGAGGTGTGGGTTTATAGTCCCACTAGTTAGAAGGCCCTGGATCTTGCCCTGCAAATCAGAAGGTTGGATCCCTAGGGGTGCCTGGGTAGCTCAATCAATAAGCATCCACTTCAGATCAGGTCAGGATCTTGAGGTTGGTGGGTTGGAGCCCCATGTTGGGCTCTGTGCTGATAGCTCAGAGCCTGGAGCCTGCTTTGGATTCTGTGTCTTCTCCTCTCTCTGCCCATCCCCTGCTTCCACTCTGTCTCTCTGTCTCTCTGACTCTCTCCCCTCTCTCTCCCTCTCAAAAATAAATAAACATTAAAATATTTAAAAACAGTTTGGGCCTCTAAAATTTACAAGAGGACACTTTAAGCCAAAGGGGTAGGAAACCAGCTACCTCCTTCCTCTTTATTAAGCAAGCAAACAAACAAACAAAAAAACACATTGTCCCTGTTTGCTAAGGAGTTGAAAGTGGATCATTTCTTTACCTTTAAAGAAGGGAGAGTGGGAGTGAAGAACAGAGGGAAGGAGAGAGAAGGGATGTGAGAGTAGGACAGGGGTAGGAGGACACGGAATGGAGAAAGGGTACAAGGGATGAGAAAGCTGAATCATGGCCTGAAGCAAAATGGGCACCTTTCATTACCCCCTGTGTCAGGGGTGTTTTTCAAGAGCAACAGGCTTCTATTTCTTGAATCCTGTGACAAGACAAACTGCAAAGTACCTTGATTCAGGAAAATGTTCCCTGACCCTCTGGTCCAAACCTGCGAGAAGGGACTAGTGTTTATGAATAGGTTGCATGTGATTTTGTCAATTTCCTGTTGGAGCAGATTCTATCTTTCCCGGGCAAGCCCTGGGATCCTTAGTGCCACAGTTTTCCCCGCCACTGCTTTTCCAGCAAAAGCAAACCCTTTCCTGCCCCATTGCTCTTTCGTTCCTCATTGGCTGCTCATTCCCTTTTTCCACCATCACTGGGCGAATCTTCCATTAAGTGGCCTTAATTCTAATCTCACATGCAGGATGGCAAAGAAGCAAATGGCTGGAATCTGCCAATGGGACATTCAGAGGGTGCTTGCTGGCCTGCACACCCTTAAATGGGTGGCATGGGCCGTGTTGGTCATTTAGTGGTTTGGGATCTCCTAACTGAAATGAGGTGTAAAAGGAATGCCTTTTCTCCATCTGACAGGTGTGAGGCAGGTCACATGTTCAAACTTGATGGTAACAATTGTAGTCATTAATTGTAATTTACTAAAAAAAATTTTTTTCCCCTCAAGCACCTCACTGTCTGAGAAGATAAATTTTCAGAACTTGAAAATGTAGTCATCGATGTGTTTGTGATATTATTTCTTGGGTGGTTGTGGAAATCCAAGGAATTGCTTCTGTAAATACTGCAATAGGACTTTTGGAAAAAAGTTCTTGCCTGGTATCAAAACAAAAAATACTTGTCATTTCCTGTATTCTATTTTTTCTCCAAGGAACCTGTTTTTGTGCTGTATTTCTTCTAGATGAACTGATCATATTTTAAAAATTGTATATCGAATGCAGATTTACTTTCATTTACCTGCTCAAGATACCATGTTTCATAATTAAATTTATCTTTATCACTAATAAACTCATCTTCTATTGAAAATGAAATATTCTTTATGAAATATGCACACTCTACTTTTAGAAACCCCGTTTCCTTTGTTACCGGGAAAAAGAGATTCTATTCATTTTAATGTCATAACCACCTGTTCCTTGAAATTTCTGTTTGGTAGACTGCCAATGTAATTCACCAATGTGGCTATATTATATATATATATATATATATATATATATATATATATATATAT